>NW_008327790.1:0-385 GCF_000622305.1 Nannospalax galili
GTGAGAGGCCTCCAAGACTGTAACCAATCAATTCAAAAGTATGTTGGCGTGGGGATGCAGGCTCTTTGGACCAATCAAAATATAACTCTGTCGTTCCCCTCCTCCCTTTGTCTGAAACCTATGAAAATCTCCCTCCCTCTGCAATTGGGGCTCTCAGACAAACCTACCACATTAGTTTGGTCTGAGAGTCTGAGCTTAAGCCTGAATAAAGACTCTTTGTTCTTGCATGCTTTCTGGAATCTGTGGTAATTCTTGAGGATCCATTCTCTGGGCACAACATTGAGGACTGTTCCTATCTAAAAGCTCCATCCTGAGATAAATTCATTTGGGAAACTGCTGCAAGCCACGACTCCGTCCAGCAGAGCTGAGGAAAGACGACACAGAC
>NW_008327791.1:0-686 GCF_000622305.1 Nannospalax galili
TTCTTTTTGTGAACTCTATGTGTCTTTCTGGTTTACTTTTTGGGCATGAAACGCTGGTTCCTCTAAGCTCTCTTTTGATTTTATATTGGATTGGCCAGATTGCTTTTGTCTTCAGGAGTTCCCACAGAGGCCCAAGTCAGATGAGGATCAGATGTTCTTAGGCTTTCTCCTAAGGTCTGGATTCCTCCAGGAAAGATTTTGGCCTCAGGAATTTGGGAGTTGTACTGACCTGGGAGCCGGGCCCAGGAAAGATGCTGGTCTAGGGCAGCTGGTGACTGTGCCACCCAGAGATGCCCAGGAAGATGGGGGCAGGAAGCAGCCCCAAGGGGTCCTGTGGACTGCACTCGGGAGCTGTGTTGGTCTGGATGCAAAGGATCAGGAAGAGGAAAGGTCAGCCCCAGCCTCCAGGAAAGAGGCTGGCAGGTTGTACAGGGCCAGGGAAGCAGAGGAGGGTGAGGGCGGGGCCAGGCCCAGAGTGCTCCCCATAGAGAGGCGTGTGTGTTGGAGAGGTTTGATATTCTTAAGAGAACTCTTGCACCATAGACTCATAAATACATGCAAGAATAGTTGGACTGCAGCAATTTGATGAGAAAAATGCTAAGAGAATATAGGATAGAAAATTCTATTTCTTAGACAATCCTAATATTTATTCAGAAGACATTGTCTATTGATTCTGTATAAAGTCA
>NW_008327792.1:0-764 GCF_000622305.1 Nannospalax galili
CCCCAGATACACTGGAATCTCAAGGGCCCAGGGAAGACAATCAGTTTTGCTGGCTGCGTGGTCCAGCTGTTCATGTCTCTGGGACTAGGCTCCACAGAGTGTATCCTGCTGACAGTGATGGCCTGTGACCACTTCAACATTATCTGCCAATCCCTGCACTGTGGTGTAATTATACAAGAAAAGCTCCTCTCACAGATGGTAGCCTTGTCCTGGATCAGTGGCTTTAGGATGTCCACAGTTCAGACCGCCCTGGTTTTCTAGTTGCCTCTGTGCAGCCACCACAGGATGGATGATTTTATGTGTGAGGAGCCGGCCACGATTAAAATCACCTGTGGGGACACGACCTTCCTGGAAAATGAACTGTCTCTAGCTAATGTCCTCTATGTGGTGGTTCCCCTGGAACTCATTCTCCTCTCCTATGCCTTCATTGTTAGGAGTATGCTGAAGATGAAATCCACAGAAGGCAGGAGGAAAGCATTGGGTACCTGTGGGTCACACCTCACTGTTTGTGCTTTGGGGACTGTAATTTCTGTGTACATTCAACCCAAGCGCAAGTACAAACAGAATCATACAATATTCTTCACCCTTTTCTGTACTGTAGTGACACCCTCACTTAATCCTTTGATCTACACCTTGAGAAATGAAGTTAAATGGGCAATAAAAAGGTTGCTGACCAGAGATTCAAACTAGAGCGAGATAGGAAATCTCATAAAATGGTTTGGGCAAGTTTTAGAAGTTATATAATTAGTACATTTTTTTTTCCT
>NW_008327792.1:974-5895 GCF_000622305.1 Nannospalax galili
AATAAATCTTTGTGTGTGCAATCACTTATATTCATGAAAAATCATGCGCAAGTGACTGACAGATGATCTGACTGGCAGATCAGAAATCAATCTTATTATCATAGAAGCCTATCTTTAACCTCATGGGGCACAGCTTAGATCAGCACTGGGGAGCTGAAGAGTACCTGAGAAGGCTTCCCCTGATGTTCTGGTCCCCTGTGTGGTATTGACACAGCGAGTGGTGGTGTTGTTTGTGCTTAATGTGAGTGTGTGATGCTCCACTAGAAATTCACCACTACCTAGCAGTCCATCTTATATGGAGATGTTGCTTCTTGCGCTTTTCAGCAGCAGTTTCTGGGACCATACAACTCAGGCGTTTTCTCATCACTCTCCCACACATAGAAGGCTGCCAAGGAGAAGAGATTTGGGACGAAAGATGGATAAGAACAGGGTGAAATGGTGACACTTTTATGCATTTCTTATGAGCCTAAAGTAGCAGGTGCCTCCTTTCTATTAGCTTTTTGATTGGAATTGCACATGTGCAAAATTGAAACTTTGCACTGATTCTCAGCATATAAATTTTACAACAGAGCTTTCTAAATCTTAAAATGTATGACTGTCATTTTTGTAATATTTTCCTTTTGTAATAATTAACATAATGCACAATAATTTTCTTCATGTTGAATATTAAAAGTGCATCTCTCTAATGACGTTGTTAATTATTTTGGTCTGTTTTTAAATAATACATTTACAATTTTCTCCAAATGTTCACATTATTTTCTTCCCAAACTCTTTCCTTATCCTTAATGGCCATGCATAGTTATATGATGTGGTTTCCTGAATATTGGTCTATAAAAGCACTTTTAACAAGGGCTAATCTCCAAGTGCCATTAAAAGAAAATAATTAACTCTAGATTAATGTAAGAAGGAGTTGAGTGGACATTTAAAATTATCTTAGTGGATAAGAAAAACTCCACCTATTCAGAAGACATCACTTGACGTGTCAGCTTAGGCCACATGTCTATGAATGGCTATTCTTTTTGCTGTAATATAATTTGATTGACGTTAGCATTTTTAACTATACTCACATTCAAGTGAAATTTTCACTGATGTATTAGGACAGTCAAATACACCAATGGGGAATACAATTACATGAATCAACTAAAATCTTTCCATTTCAAACATTTAATAAACATGGAAATCAGTAAACGTGATAGTCTCATACCTATATAAAGGTGAACATTTTTAATATTTCAGGTACTCATTACACTTTTTTAAATCCTGCAGCTTTTGGTTTAATTTTGCTGTTGTTTTTGCACAATGGTTTCCTTTTTTTACAGATACTAATTCAAGCGTTTGTGGAGAATGGGTTCCAGTAGCTCAGACTCCATCCATTGGTTCTGAGAACACTTGTGCTTAGGAGTGGCCCCAGCTAGAGCTTCAGATTAACCTGCGCACCTTGGTATTTGGCTTCCTTCTGTGTCTGATCATTTTCCTCCATGTATTTCAAGAAGATACACTTTCCCTTACTGGGCTTATTGTCTTCAGTAATCATGTAATTCTTTTTGTAGGAATCTTGCCCTTAATTTGCTTATTTACAGCAATATCAGCAGCATGCTGGGTAGCGTGATTCTACCTGTTTTTCCAAGCTAGTATCTGGAGGACATTTCCTTTTAAAGCGCCCGTTCCCTAGATGCCTTCATCACCTTGGTTGCAGATTTACAAATGCCTAAGTGTCAGGGCCCACCCTCTTTCCATGGACATTCAGTGATTTGCTGAATTACTGGAAGGGGAAGTTCCTTCAGCCAACATTTTATTGAGCTATTGCATACACAAAACTGTAACTCATGAAGAGATCGGTATTAGGTAAAAGACTCTTGTTACTAATAGTTACAACAAGGGAAAGAACTCTGAGAACTGGAATCCGTCCTTTGTGGTAGGTGCCTTGTCAGACACTGTATATGCCTATTAGCTTCAGGGAGAAGCTGTTTACTGTGTCTATGCTGTTTCAATGTTTTCAAAGAAACTAAACAAAAATTACAGGAAAGCCAGCTTTAATTTGTAGGAGACAGTATGGTTTTTTTTTTTTTTTACATGATAATCCATTTCCTGAATACAAATTCTTCACATCTGTGTTACTAATTCTCAAAATTAGAAAGTCAGCAAAAGCGGAAACTACAAGTCCCACAAAACACAGACCTAATTACAGCTCCACCAATTTTTCCACTGCCATGTATTTTCCATCCCAGGATCCAATCCAATATTCCAGGTCACATTTGCTTGTGCATCTTACTTTAGGTCAATATGTCATCATTTATTTGTATTTATGTTTGTCAGGGCCACACTTTTGAGAATTCACGTGTTCTTTTTCTAGAACATCCCTGTTTTGGGTGGCCCAGTGCTTTCTCCCTTATAGGATTCCATTGAGCATCTTTAGTACAAATAGCACAGAAGTGCTACCTGCCTTGCTTTACTGGCTCATCCTTAGAGAGGATTCATGGCATCCTTTACCACTTGGCTAAGGAGCTGCCTTCACTATACACAGTAATGATTTAATTTCCCTTTTTTGTATAAATATTTTTACTGATATTTGCCCCCTCTTCCATCCATGCCTCCCCCATCCTCCCACCAGACTTCATGTATTCTGCCATACATGCTAAGTCTTATCCATTCAGGCATTTGTACCCAAATGTCCTTCAGTGTAAATTTTTTCACTGGAGCTGAGTCAGCCCATCTAGAGATCGTATGGAAGGCATACTCTCCCTCACCCAGCAGCAATCAGTCTCCAATAGTTCTCAGTCTAGTGCCAGCCCACCAGCTATTTTTATCTTCCAACTTTGGGCCCTTGCTTAATTGAGTTACATGGATCCTGTGCTCAATGTCACCATTGCCACAAGTTCACAAGCACTAATTTCCAGTGGCCTGAAAGCATCTTCTTTCCTGTGTTCATGAACCAACCCTGACTCATATCTTTCTGCCCCCTCTTCTGCAATGGTCCCTAAACCATGGGTGGATGAGGTTCCATATAAGAGTCCTATCCTACAGTCTGTAGTCTCTTTCTTTAAAACTTGGTCAGTTGTGGCCTTCTGTGTGCATCACACTCTATTGTATAAGGAAGGTTTACTGGTGAGAGTCAAGGGATGCATTAGTTTTCCCTCTACCTTGTTCTGCTATGTTCCACGAGCCTTAGTTGTAGAGGTTCAACTGTAGAGGTGTCACATAGTACTGGGCATCTCTAAGACATATGCTATCTGTGTCCAACTAGATGTTCAGTTCTGCAGTAGTCCCCATCGTTGCAAAAAGAAGCTTTTTTGATGAGGTGTATAGTATACTTGTCTGTAACTACAGTTTGATATTTAGCATATAGTAAGAAATTTCATTTGACTAGAGATATGAAAGAAATAGGGTTTTCTCTAGGATATAGGTCTTCTCCTGCCATGTGTATTTGGCTGAGTTTACAGTGCCATACATGAGATCACTCTTATTGAGAGAGCTTTAAGTCCATGATACAGCTGTTGATTGCCTCCCAGATACCAGTGCCACTACTGCAAACAGTAGAGATTGTTTGAAAAGTTGTAGAAGTATCTGGAGACAATATTCATATTCTGCATCTCCTCAAAATTTCAACCAACGCCTGCAGCATCTCGGTGATTTTTTCCCCTTTCATTTTCTTCTAGTGCCCTTCCCACATGTAAAAAGACTCAGAACAGAGCATCTGAAGGGTTGGTCATGAATCTTGCCTGCCACCATTAATACTGAAATTTTAGTCTAGAAGCAGCTTCTCTTCTTTGAGGAATTCTCCCTGTAATTCCATATGGCCTGGATCTTCCTATGTAGAAATGAGATCTGCCTGCCTCAACCTCATTAAAGGCATATGCCACCACACCTGGTCACTAATGAGTATTTCAAAATTTTCTGCATACTTTCTGTGCTGGATAGCTTTAGTGTCAGCTTGACACACCTGGGTTGAGGGAGCCTCAAATGGGGCATTTCCTCTATTCAACTGGCTTGTGGCCAAGTCTGTGGGGCATCTTCTTGATTGTTGAGTGATGTGGGAGGGCCCAACCCACTGTGGGTGGTGCCACTCCTGGGCAGGTGTGCCTGTGTTGCATGGAAAGCAGGCTGAGCAGGGGCCAGGAGCACAAGTCAGTAAACAGCCATCCTCCATGGCCTGTGCTCCAGCTCCTGCCTCCAGGTTCTTGCCCTGAGTTCCTACCTTGGGCTCCTTGATGAATGGTGACTTGGAACATGTAAGACAAACCCTTTCCTCCCCAAGATGGTAGTGGTCAGAGTGTTTTGTCTCAGCAATGGAGCAACAAACTAGGACACTTTCTATGTACTATATTGGAATTCTCATTTCATTATATACATAGAAACTCATAGATACTAATTTTAAAAAATTATTTATCATTTTTTATGTGTATGAGTATATTGCCTGCATGTATCCCACCCATTACACCCATGTTGTGCAATCCCACAGAGGTCAGAAGAGGGCATCAGATTCCCCTGGAACTGGAGTTAAGGATGGTTCCTAGTCACCATGTGGGTGCTGGGAATTGAACCCAGGTCCTCTGCAAGAGCAGTCCATGCTTTTAACCACTGAGCCATCTCTCTAGGCCCCATAGATATTAATTTTATCTTGTGGATTATAATTGAATTCTGTCACCATTTGACTTGATGCTCAGATTTCTCCAACTTTGGCAATTGCTCTCCTTCCCATTGGCTCCTGTGTCTCTTCAACATGATACATCTTATTCCTGAGATTTCATTACATTTTTTAGATGTTGCCAAGGAATTATACATATATATTTTAAATAAATAAATAATTGAGAATTTCATACATACATATAAAGTGTTTTGATCAAATCCATGCCAATTCCCTCCCCTCCAATTCCTCCCATACTTCTCCATCACTTTGTTCTGATAACTTCATGTACTCATT
>NW_008327793.1:0-2062 GCF_000622305.1 Nannospalax galili
TATTGCCTCAGGGCTGAATTCCCACAGACACTGGTATTCACTGGTTGCGAGCGTTATCCCCAAACCCACGGTTGTAATCTCACGTTTTAGATTAGGAAACGGAGCACAAAACCGTGAAATCGTGTTTACTAAGCCGAGTTTACGAAGCCACAGAGATGTAAGATATAAGATACGACCCGGTCTCCAGAGAACGCAGATGCAGGAATTCCTGGCTGTGATACTGACGGAATTTATCCGCATTGAAGGAACTTCAGCAGATGTACTAATCCCATGTCAAATACAGCCATGCGATCCCATGTCAAATACAGCCATGGGATCACATGTCAAATACAGCCATGGGGTCACATGTCAAATACAGCCATGGGATCACATGTCAAATACAGCCATGGGGTCACATGTCAAATACAGCCATGGGGTCACATGTCAAATATAGCCATGGGATCACATGTCAAATACAGCCATGGGGTCACATGTCAAATACAGCCATAGCCATCAGGGCCCACCTCCACAATCTGTAGAATGAAAACAATTAAAGATCAAAATTCATGGAGAGTCAAAAACACTTGTCTCTTTTGCCCCGTAGCTAAGCTTGAATAAAAATCTTTAAATCACCGTACTTTTACCTGCATAGGAAAAAATAAAACCTAGAAATGTTAGTGACGGTATACGGAAAATTAAAATAGGAAGATCATTCAAAGCTGGTCTTAATAAGAAACTAGAGTTCAATTATGAAACTCTCCTTATATTTAATTTTAACATAAATCTTTAATTTTTCATCTTGAATCAATAAACCTCTGTGGATCCTTTTAATCAATCACACGTATCGTCGTTCACGTGGATCTGCTGACACGTTTTTCACCCCCTTGTTTTTCACTGTTATTTTAAACAATTTCCATCATGGACTTTGAGAATCTCTAGGTACTTGAATATCACGGCCTGAAAGAGTCAAGGTTTGAACGTCAGGAGAGATTTCCAAAGACATTGAAATACAAGAATTTGCATATTGAAACAGATCCTTGAGTTTAAAAATTGAGTTTAAAAATCTTTTATGATTTAAAAAAAATTTTATTTTTATTTTATGTATATGAGTGTATTGCTGTAGATGTAAAAGCAAGATCAAACCAGTCAACCCTGCAGCATGGATAGGGGAGGAGCCCCAAACAGCCCATGCTTAGTTGAAGGTCTCTTTACATTTGATAGTTATTAGGGGACGGAGAGACAATTTTCTTGAGGGATGTCATGAGTGGTAGGTTCAGCATGCTTTGAAGGGGGCTCATCACCCATTCTTAGGGGAACACCAATAATTGGGATCCGAGGGAGATTTAAAAAAAGTAGGAAAAGACATAGTATTATGAGAGGCATGCCAGGGGAGTTGTGAGGCTTCGGAGACAGGCTGTAGGTCGGGGAATTGAAAGAAATACATGAGCATGTCAGAAATTCTCAAGGATTCAGGTTGGAAGAGACAAGCATTTGAACGGTACGTAACGATTACACATACATTATATAATAGACATATAATATGTATATAGATATATCTTTTTGTCTATACCATATATTTAAATTATCTTCAAACCCTCCTCCCCATCTCGACTCCAACCCCACTACACCTTGTCCAACCTCATACAGCTCTGTATTATGATTTTTCTTACTTGAAAGGTCTTACAGCCTTATCGAACCACCTTTCAAGACGATCGCATCCTTAAAGAAAACCGGCTTTCCCTTTCTCAGCACCCATCACTTAGCAGGAGCTCCTGTCTATGGAGCCATGTACCCTCACCTGAGTCTTTAAGTGACTTTGGAGATCGAGAAGCAAAAGTCTCCCTATTTGGCAGAAGTGATTGAGATTATAAGAAGGAATTAATTGCATTTGGAGTTCCAAAAATATACCTTTCCCCGAGGAACTACGAGGTCAATTAATTCATTCTTTTGTAGGTCTTTGTGGAAAACTTATATGGAAAATTAAGTCAGGATCGTAAGAAAATTATCGTTCAATAAACTTCATTAAATGTCAGTTAATACATGGAATTAAATCTTATGTTCTCAGCATCAGAATGCACTTAAA
>NW_008327793.1:2657-7205 GCF_000622305.1 Nannospalax galili
GGAAGCGGTGTGTATTCTGCGAGTTTTTGCTAAGGGTAGTTTTGGGGTCTCGTAGTTCTACTCTTCAATGCGTGACATAAGTTGTCTCAACTTAAGCTCTGGTTTTTATTAACATATCGCTATGCAAAAAAGCAACCACACACCCTACGTTGATATCTACATTAAGACCTTATGATTGAAGCCGAAATGTTTTAGGCTTTCTTTGTGGATTGACCTTATCCACATTCCTCAAATTCATTCGAGTTTTTAAATTTTTAAAGTAAATCTTTGCAAATTTCATACACTATATCTTGATCATATTGAGGGACGCTCTCCTATTGTTACCCGCACCATAGCCCCTCCGCCCCTGGATTTCATGCATCCTGTCATATATATGAAGCCTATCATGTCACATTGGTGTCCCCACATGTCCGTTGGTCTGAGTTCATCCACTGGGCACATATGTACTTATAGCAGCTGTGACTGCACCTGCAAGACCCGTACAACATTAAGTCAGACAAAACGTGGCTCAGCAGCTATTTGCAACTGGTGTCTCTTGTGAGTGGGATAAGCTGCTGCCTTCAGGGTTGTAGACCGTGACAGAATACCCACATTCCAGTAGATGGCTGTACGCGGATGCACAGACTAGCGCCCCCCCCACTGGATTTCATGCATCCTGTCATATATATGAAGCCTATCATGTCACATTTGTGTCCCCACATGTCCGTTGGTCTGAGTTCATCCACTGGGCACATATGTACTTATAGCAGCTGTGACTGCACCTGCAAGACCCGTACAACATTAAGTCAGAGAAAACGCAGCTCAGCAGCTATTTGCAACTGGTGTCTCTTGTGAGTGGCATAACCTGCTGCCTTCAGGGTTCCGCGACAGAATACCCACATTCCAGTAGATGGCTGTACGCGGATGCACAGACTAGCATGATTAAGTGAGTTATAGACAAAAGGACCATGTAAATTTGGGATGAAATAGCAGTCAGGGGGTTAGGGGAAGAATACGGGGTTGGGTTATGGGGAATGGATTTGGTAACATGTTTTGACACATTAAAATTAAATATTTAAAATTTGTATTTATTTTATGGGTATGAGTGTATGGCCTGCATTTGTGTGACACAATGCCTTTGGAGGTCAGAAGAGGGTCAGATCTCCTGGAACTGGAGCTACAGATGGTTGTTAGCCACCATGTGGATGCTGTGAATTGAACCCAGGTCCTTCGCAAGAGCAGCCAGGGGTCTCAAACTGTGAGCCATCTCTGCAGGCTCTCATTGGTTATTTTAATGTGACCACATTATGTTTTATTTCCATGTCCACTGTGAATGTATCCGATAGCTGTAAGAATTTTCCGGTGGCGTCTTTAGGGTCTGTGCTTAAGTATAAAATCCCATCATATGTTCCCGAAATGTTTCCGAAGATAAGAGCGCTGATTGCTCTCCCACAGGACCCAGGCTCCATTCCCAACACCCACCTGGTGCCCATCAATCACTCAAGTTCCAAGGCATCTGATTGCCACTTCTGACCTCCACAGTCACTGCACTGCAAACAACACAAACATGTATGTAAACATTAATACAGATAAAACGAATATTTTCCAATCTTTAAAAACCTGGTCAACAACCTTAGCTACCAGTGAATTGAAAATGAAAACCACTCTAAGAGTTCGCCTGAACCCAATCAGATTGCCCATCGTCGGAAATACAAATGGCTCCAAATTCCGGCATGTATTTTGGAAAAAAGTGAACTTTTTAAACACTGTTGCGAGGAGTGTAACGTAGGGCACACACACTGGACGTTATTCTGAAATTTCCTGACAAAAGCCATGAACGTATCTACCATATAACTCAACTATACCTCTGTGTGTGCTACCCAAGCTGGCCTTGTCTCCAGAATGTTCTGGTAGCAAATGGATTTAAGCAACTATTTTTACAACATCTGTATCCCTTCCAGTGTAGGCAGAAGGTGATTTAACACTAGCTTTTATTGACGGCACTCACAATTCCTTCCACCTACACATTCATGATCTATAGAGAAAGATCAGTGATGTTGGTGGTTATGAAGAATCAAATTGTCTTCACTAGATTAGAAATACCAACTAGTGTTTTCAGAATCAATAGCAATCGAAAAGAGAAAAGCTTCATTTAACAGGGACAGGTTCATAGGGGCTGTGTCACCAGGAATACGTGTGAATTTTCTGAACATTAAACACAGCTCAGAGAATATAGATGAATATTGTTCTTCGCGAATAATCAAGGTCTTTATAGACATTTGACGAATTATTGAGTGACTACTGAAGGATGTGATCTGGATGGAGAAACTTTTGGGTCCATAAGTTAAAACATACACAGGAATTTAAAGAAAGGAATTTACATTAGTATTTATTAAACAGACAAGTGTTTGCGTACTGCAAAGGTTACCGAGTGATTTAGGCAACCACCGTGCAAAGTAAGGTTTCTACAAGATGAAGCAAAATAGGATCAAAACCAAATCTGTTCCCTCAGTCGAATGCAATCACATTTGAAATCAGTATGCAAACGCATCCTATGGCTTCCAAAATTCTTAAGCTCTCAAGAACAAAAGAATTACTTTGATATGAGAATTTTGAGAATTTGGGACTCTTATAAAGAAAAAATGAAAGAAATGGAGAAATGAAATGGGCAGGTACTCATCTTCATAAAATACATATAAATATGTATGTATACATAATATACATGTATACATATAAATATACATATAAATATACAAATCTATAAGTATACATATAAATATTTTTGGTATGTAAGGGGAAACGAACCCTAACAATTGTTACAAAATGTTGCATCCCAATTCAATGGGAAGGGAAGTAAACTATTGTTTATTACCAAAGAGGAAGAAATTCAGCCTTTAAAGTTGAAATGACATGAGATGCAGGACAAGGCACTGGGGCAATCGTGAGGTTGGTCGGAGCTGGAAAAATCCACAGTCAGAGGATTTGAAATAGTCAAATGACCGCTTTGAAAACTCTGAGGCCAGTTTAAGAAAATGAGTATATGTTCTGCCTTTTTACAGGTCCTGTTTGCCTCCCTTGGCCCCAAAGGTGGTGTTGGGGGATGGAGAATTTGGAAACCCGGAAATTGGATCGGTGCCTCCCAGTGTCATTTACTGTTTGTGAAAGGAACATTCCAGAAACAGGATTGTGCTGATTTTATAGACCAGCCGAAACAAACCTTATTTATATTTCCAATCAGAAAGAACAGGATTTGATAATATTGCCCATTCAATATTCATTGTCAAACTATGAATATTGTTTCTGACCTTACCTACCAAGACCACATGACACGTTGAAGACTCATTTAATCAAGAATCATGGACTCTGGTTACAAAACACCCTGAAAGTTGCCGTTCTGATTGCAAACTGATGTTTCAGTTGTAAAATTTGGGTAAGAAGAGTTCTTCCAAATCTTTGAATGCCTCCAACACGTTCACAGAGTTGATATTTTAACGTAGCCATAAATTGTTGGAGTAATTTGTTGTATCTTAACATTTTAAGTGTTAATAAAAAATCCACAAATTTCTTTGACATAGTTTTCTCTCTCTCTCTCTCTCTCTCTCTCTCTCTCTCTCTGGCTTTAGTGGCAAGAAGTTTATTTACATTTGGTTTTGTTAAAGAAAGGAGACATTGTTTCTGTTAGATGACATGTGGCAGGAGTCGGGGTCACCCACCTGGAATCAGAAACAAGGAGGACTCTGGCAAAGCAAGAGTTTAATTGTGTTTGGCAGGGCTGGTCCTCAGCGGGGTGCTAGAAAGAACCAGGAGCCTAATGGCCGCAGAGGGGAAGCTTATAAACGGATAGAATGCGGAAAAAGAGACATTTTTTGCTGTTTGGGACAGTTTTGGGGGCCGCTTGCTCAGGGAGGGCGTGGGGTCTATACCTGGTGAAACTCATCCAGGTAAATAAACATCTACTGGAAAACACGTTTTCTACCATTACAGGCTTCCAAGAACTCACTGCAGCTGAGGGCTCGGGAAACCTGTTTGTCAGCCTGTGGAGCTCGCTCTGGTGATCACAATACATCGGTCATGCATTTCCAGGAGCTGCTTTTGTTAACTTGCAGGTGGCTGGGAGTTGGCCGACCCAGTTCCTCTTAGGGGCCTTGTGGTTTCTGGATCTGAACCCTATCAGTTTCCTGAATTCCAGGTACATTAGTGTGGAAGCAGATCTGGAAGGCAGGTTCTTCATAAATAAATCATGCTAAAGAAATAAAGGAAATAACACAGTGAACTTTTTCTTCCCAGAGTCCACATGTCTTAGCGCAGTTTCTTAGGGGGCACAGCCGTGGGCCGCATAAGGCTCCACACACAGCCACAAATCTCCTTTGTGTGTATTTTATTTTTCTCATCATGGCTTCCTTAACTCTTTGTCTAAATGTCCTGTCTCTGTCACGTGGCTGAATTCTATCCCAGGAAAACCCCAGCAGCACGCCCTTTCATTCATCCGATTATCATTATTTTTAACCTTTCTCCCACAACCCCTTCCTCCAGGAATCTGCTGAGATTTATACCTTTGTACACTGAGGT
>NW_008327793.1:7708-9832 GCF_000622305.1 Nannospalax galili
CCAGGACCATCCCAAGTAAACTACAGAAAACTTTGGCAACCTTAACTGTGTCTGAATGTAAAATAATTTATGAATATAAAACTAAAAATTAGATGAGTTTTTAAATTAGTGGGCAAGTCAAAAGTCACTGAGGTTGAAAATGAGTGGTTCACAGAATGTTTAAGAGATGTTTAAGTTTATATTTGCAAAACTAGTTTGTGCTTATTTTTTACAACTTTATATATGTATGTTTATATTTAAAAGTGCTTATACTGTAGTCCCTGCATTCTAAACTCCTTCCGATTGCTTACATTTACTTGTTTTTACTTTATGCATATGTTGGTTTTCCCTCCATGTGTGTAACTGAACCACATGTGTGCG
This sequence comes from Nannospalax galili, assembly GCF_000622305.1. Taxonomy (NCBI): domain Eukaryota; kingdom Metazoa; phylum Chordata; class Mammalia; order Rodentia; family Spalacidae; genus Nannospalax; species Nannospalax galili. Next base: position 8,069 of record NW_008327793.1, read on the forward strand.
GTGTCGAGGAGTCCAAAGAGCGCATTGGAGCTCCTGGACCTGGAGTTCCGGGACAGATTTTAACCTGCAAATGGGCACTGAGGCCAGAACCTGGGTCGTCTGTCGTAACAGCAAGAGCTCTTAACTGCCGAGGAAACTCTCCAGCCCCTTTCTTTTTGAAAGTCACACATTATTAATTCTTGGTCATTTCATGCGATTTTCTTAATACTTCACCCATTCACGCATCTTCTCTCAAATCCGCCATACTGCCCCTACCTGCCCATACTCACTGTCTTTCATTTTTATGTCTGGATTGTGTTGTCTTTACACCCTTTGACATGGGTCAATTCCTTAGAGTGTGGTCAATCTAACATGGGACATGCCTTTAAAGAAGAGCGATTCTCCTTCTACCTGTAGCTATCGGTACCAAATATCTCTTCATAATAATGAAATTATGACCAACACACCACTTTTAATATTGAATAGTTGGTGTGATGTGTGGGAAACTTTCTATCTCTGATAGAGTTGGTGCTATTTTAAGTAATTTTGATTATCATTTAAAATATCATAGTTGTTTATTTACATATATTTTATGTGTATCACCTGCATGTATGTAACTGCACCTGTGTCATGCAATGCCCAGGGAGGTCAAAAGAGGGATTCCAATCTCATGGAACTGAAGTTAAGGACTGTTATCTGCTGTGTGGGTGCTGGGAGTTGACCCAGGTGCTTTGCAAGAGCCACCTGCTGTCTTTTAACTGCTCCAACTGATAGATTGTGTGAATTGCAGAAGAGCCACAAGCCTCTTTGGCGAAAGCCATGAATCCTTTAAGTGTCTAATGGGTCCTAAATTGGCAGCCTGGCCTTGCTCAGGCCTTATCAACTGGTCACTTCCTGGACTGAGAAAGAGAGACTGTTTGTGGAGTCCACCTGTCTGCCTCAGTGTCATAGATGACTCGCCCGCCTGTCTAAGAGACCCTCGAGGACACCAGACCCTGGCACAGAGTTAACTCTTGCGGGTCTGTGCAGCGGGCTTCTTGTATGGGACCAGACTGCTCCGCGTTCAGAGCGCAGATGGTCATTCCCCCAAGAAAAGAGCTGCCAGCCCTTTGCTGATCTCCCTGAATCCAGGCAGGACATTCCTTACCTGTTGCAAGTCTGACTCTGCTTCTTATTTCTAAACTTTAAACTCCTTTTTCTGCTCTCCTAAATCTAACACCAACCCCTTAGTCATCTTTTGATACAGAGGACAATATAACTGTCACGGTACAGTGACCGCAGTTCAAGCCTGAATGGCTTGGAGACCCCGACGGACGTCAATCAAGACCAGGAGATGCAGAGATCTATGTACAAGTCCATATTTGTTATGAATCAAACAAAGCTTATATAGGAATCAGACCAGGAGTAACCAAGACGTAACCAAGGAATCACGAAGGACTCATCACTAACAGAAAGTAACCAGGGAATAACCAAGGACGCAGTACTTACTACATTACCTCACCAGCTGAAACTCACAGGAAGTTACAATATCCAAGATTCAGCTATGGTTGCTCTTAGCAACTACTCTCATTCATAATTCTCACATAGAAACCAAGCTATCAGTGCTGAGAGACTTCGGTGCCTATAAACGGAAACGGGACTCTTTAGTTATGTTTCCAAGACTGCCAGTTAATCAGGGACGCATAGCCTGTCAGCTCTGACCACAGAAGCTGCCAGCAGGGAAGCCCTTAAAGTGGAAGCATTCTTTCTTCATGCTTAAGTCAAGGCAAGCTGCAATGGCTGTGC
>NW_008327794.1:0-647 GCF_000622305.1 Nannospalax galili
CCTTTGAGAGGGAACTGACACTGAGTCTAATCACTCCAACAGCTAACCAAGTGCCTGAAAAAAATCCTGAATCTATCACTCTTGAGTCCAGCCTTGGCAGACAAAAGAAAAATGAGAAGGAACCCAATGGGGGATGCTTTTGGAAGCTCTCATTAAGAAATTCCAATGGACCCTCATATGAGCATTTGAAATTTGCCGTTCTGACTTTTTTCTAGTTTCTAGAACTTGTAATGCTAATTACTCTTGCCTTTACTTCTCCTTCACATCTCTTATTGACCAGTCAAAGACTTTCTTTTCCCCCTACAGATAAGAGTTATGCAATTTGGGAGTCTTAGATAGACCCACTGGAGGGGTACTCCAGTTGCCTCACCTTGCATCCCTGCTCAGTGTGTAAGAAGCCAGAGCGGTCTGCATCCCAATTCTCTATCTGCAAGCTGGGTAAACTCTTCAGAGGATGGTGTGATTGGAATAGGAGGTAGGAATTGGCTCAGGGATTAGTGTAAAAAAAAAATCCCAAAAGTAGCCAGTTTCTTGGCTAAAAGTCAAGATGTCCTTGTGCCTCTTAGCAACATACTCCATTCCGATGGTGAAAAACATAGAAAGTATTTGGGAGCTCTTATCTAATCCTTAAAAGATTTTAGGGTTAC
>NW_008327795.1:0-433 GCF_000622305.1 Nannospalax galili
CATTCAGAGACACTCCCCTCTCCATACCTTACCCAAATGTACTCTACCAAACTTACTGAACTCATTAATGAATATATATATAATAGGATATACATATATCCTATAGAATAAGATTTGGGTCCCCTAGTGTCCTTCCGTGTGGATCCATGCACTGGGCCTACCAAGAGCCCCAAACCTATAAGACACTGCCTTTCCACCTCTCTTAAGCCATCAATTACTTAGGTTGGGCCTGGAGAGTTGACCCAGCATTTAAGAGCCCTGGCTTTTCTTGCAGAGGACCTGGGTACAGTTCCCCACAACCACATGTTTGCTAACAACCATCTGTAACTCCAGTTCCACGGGATCTGATGTCCTCTTATGAGCTCCACGGCCATTGCACGATACAAGTGCACTTACACACATGCAGGCAGTAACTCATTCACATACAATAAAA
>NW_008327796.1:0-1550 GCF_000622305.1 Nannospalax galili
ATTTATGTAGAGTTTAAGGTGGTGTACTGATATTCCTCACTGTTGTGTTGTGCCCATAGAGTGGACCCCCAAGAATAACCATGGAATCCAGAGAGCATGTAAGAACAAAGAGTCTTTATTCGGGCTTAAGCTCGGGCTCTCAGACCTCACCAAGGCAATGGATCTGTGCTGAGAACCCCGATTGCAGCGGGAGGAAAGCTTTTATAGGTTTTAGACCAAGGCAGGAGGGGAATAACAGAGTTACATCTTGATTGGCCCGAGGAGCCCATGCGCACCAACACACTTTTGAATTGATTGGTTACAAGGGATGCAGTCCTGGGGGTTTCTCATTGGCGGGTGCTACCCTCAGAGCCATGGAATGTGCTAACTGTTATCTGTGAGGCCAGAAGTCTCTGTTCTTACCTTATAAGTCTGCTATATGCCTGGGCTTGCTTGATCTATAGCCTCCTGGGGTGGGGGTAGTAAGTGGAGATTACAACATGCCTAGACAGGTCCAGGCTTCCCTGAAGCAAGTAGTCAAAATGGGGTCAGTGCAGTTTGTCCTCTCAGCCTAGCAATCAAGCGGTTTACAGAAGCAAGAAAGAGCCATTATTCCTAAAGAGGGGCAGGGCTCTCAGGAGTCCAGGGCAGGGGGCCACAGAGGAGGGTTTCACAGTTATTGTATCAGAATCCACATTAACATTAGTTTCTGCCTGGAATTTTCAAATTAAGTGCAGAAATATTTACAATTGTTCTCTCTCTATAAATTTCTTTTTACTAATATTTACTTTTCATTTTGATTCCTCTTATCTACATTTGATTAAAGTCTGCTTTATGGTATATGGGTATTAGTAGCCCCACTTGTAAGTAAAATGTGTTTCTTGAGCCCAAGTGATAACTTGACCCTTTCTTTGAACCTACTCTTATAGATTCTGTCTTTTAGTTGGTGACATGAGATTATTATACTACTATGAGAGGATTGTTTTACTCAGTATAATTTGGATTGTATTCTGTTTTTTGGAATCACAGTTATTTCTTCCTTTACTACTAATATTGGCCTCATTTTGTTTTCTGTGTTGCTAATGGTGGATTTCTTCTGGGACATTGTGTGTTCATCAGTTCTTCTTTACATTTGTATTCTGACTTCTGTTCCATGAATGATAATGTCTTTCTCGCCTGTGTATCCTGTTTGTTCCAGTAAATTCTCAAGTGATATCTTTCTTTCCTTGAATTGGTTCAGTTGTTCACATGCCCTTCTTCATTAATTTTAATATGTACATTTTCTGCACTTGATTTTAGTTAATATATTCACTTTCAGTTCTTTATATGTACTTTCATATTATTTCATGCTGTTCTGTCTCTGGTATTTATTGACAAGAGATCTGATGCTGTGGCAAATTATTTGCCTATGTAATGAGCTGCTACTTTTCCCTAACAGGATTACTGAGTCTTTGCTCACTAATTTTCACATGTTGCCTATGATTTGGAAAGCAGAGTTCTGGTAATATTTATTTCACCTTGCTAAATGATGTTCTTGTGACTGTATATCTACTTATTTCTGTATTAATATA
>NW_008327796.1:1605-8872 GCF_000622305.1 Nannospalax galili
TCTATTTTATTGAATAAGATTCTCACTTTAGTTTTTTTCAGCTCCTTATTTTTCTTCACATATTTTTATTTTTGTTCACTTGAATGTTTCTCAATGATGTCAGAAATTTTATTCATGCTAGTTATGTGTTCTTTATATATGTACAGATGTGTGATTGTCTCAACCTTATTCTCCATATTGAAATGCGGTCTTTTATTTTTAGACTGGAGATCTCCATTCTTAGAAAACATCAGAGAGTTCATAATGCAGAGAAACCATACAAATATGAAACATGTGATAAATCCTTTATTCACATGTCAAGTTTTAGGAGACATCAGACAATGCATAATGGATGAGGAGAGAACCTAAAAATGTGAGGAGTGTGACAAGTCCTTTAGTTAAATGGCAGATCTTAGAGTATATAAAAGAATTCATACTGGAGAGAAACCCTACAAATGTGAAAAATATCACAAATCTTTTACATGGCTGTGAAGTTTTCAGTTACATCAGCAAATACATACTGGAGAGAAACCCTAAAAATGTCAAGAATGTGAAAAATACTTTAGTCAAATATGCCATTGTTGTACCTCATCCACAGGATCCCAAGAAGACCACCAAGGACCCAACACACCAAAATGCAAAAGCAAGGTTTATGGTTTATTCAGGCTTAAGCTTGGGCTCTCAGACTTCACCAACTTAAGGGATCCGTGCTGAGAGCATGGAGTAAGGGAGGGTGAAGGTGGAGACTTTTATAAGTTTTAGGCAAAGAGAGGAGGGGGATACCGAAGTTACATTTTGGTTGGTTCAAGGAGCCCGCACACATCAACATAATTTTAAACTTATTGGATGTCTAGGATGCAGCCTTGGAGTTTCCTTATTGGTGGGTGCTATTCTCAGGGCTTTGGAATGTTCTGACTGTTATCTGTGGGGCCAGGAGTCACTTTTTACCTTTTAAGGAAGTTTCATGCCTGGGCTTGTTTAATCTATAGTTTCCTGGAGTGGGAAGTAGTAATTGGGGGTCAGGGCATGCCAGGGCATAGACAGGAATGCCTAAAGCAGCAACCAAGCAATTTACAAAAGCTAAAAGAGCAATTAGTCAGGGTCTGGAGGGATTGGGGGGCAGCGGGTGAATGAAGAGGGCCTTAGGGTCCCACATTACCCCTTTGTCTTGTAACTGGGGAAACCCAATCATGGGTTCTGGCCGGCCAGCTCACAGGTATCTGGGGGGCTCATGCTAAGGGGTATATGGGCATTCATGTTACTTGCAGGAACGGAGCCATCAGCCGATAATCAGTTCAATGTCAACAACAGACAGGTTAGCAGGAAGGGTCTTGTCGGATGTGGAGCTTGAATGGATTCGAAGGGTGTGGGGATGCCTTCCAGGTGTCTCCCTTGTAATCCTCTGGGACTGCAAATGGGTCAGCAGGTTTTGCGTGGGAGTAGTGCACCCAAGTTACGGCACTGTCCACCTTGAGTGCAGTGGGAGTTGTCAAGAGGATCACGAAGGGGCCCTTCCATCTTGGCTCGAGATTTTTCCATTGGTGTCTGTGGATGAAGACCCAGTCGCCTGGTTTAAACCTGTGGGGTTGTGGGGGGACGGCAGCTTCATATACGGCTCTGAGTTGTGGCCAGACCCGTTGGTGGGTTAGCTGCAACTCCTGGTCTCCCAAGGTCGATATTAGGTCAGCTTGGAGGCTAGGTATCATAGGAGGGGGGTTTCCATACATGATTTCAAAGGGGGTTAAACCCATCTGGTATGGAGTGTTTCTTACTCTAAAAAGGTCAAAGTGGAGTAAAGCCACCCAGTGTGTGCCAGTCTCTAAAGCTAATTTGGTTAAGGTCTCTTTTAGAGTTCTATTCATTCTTTCTACCTGTCCTGAACTCTGGGGTCTATAAGCACAATGTAGTTTCCAATTGGCCCCCAGTGCAGTGGCTATTCCCTGGCTTACCTGAGAGACAAAGGCTGGCCCATTATCTGATCTGATTGTAGTTGGGAAACCATACCTGGGTAGGATCTCTTCGATTAGATTCTTGGCTACCACGTGAGCAGTCTCATGCTTGGTTGGGTAGGCCTCAGTCCATCCAGAGAAGGTGTCTATGAATACTAGTAAATATTTATATCCAAATTTTCCCTGTTTGATCTCAGTGAAATCAGTCTCCCAATATGTACCTGGTCATGTCCCTCTGCTCCGGGATCCTGGGTTAGCATGGGACGGAGCTGAGTTGGTTAATTGGCAGGCATGACAATGCCTAACAATTTTTTCAATGGCTTGATTTCCTTCCTGAATTTTAACTTTGGCCCTTCTTAGTAAGTCTTGCATCCTTCGGGTGCCCATGTGTGATGCTTGATGTATTTTCTTGAGCAATCTTAAGTCTAAATTCTGAGGTAGGATAACTCTTCCATCCACTATCCTCCACCAGCCCTCTAGGCATTGAGTCACAGGGAGAGTGTGTATCCAGGTTAACTCCTCTGGGCTATAGTGGGGAGTTTTAGGCAGTTCCTTTGCTCTGGGATCAACAAGAATGGACAGGATCGTGGAGGTCAGGGCTATATCTTTAGCTCTCCTGTCAGCCAGATTGTTTCCCTTCTGGGTGGGGTTGTTTCCTTTTTGGTGACCCAGGCAGTGGATTATGGCTAGTTTTGTTGGGCCCCAGAGGGCTTGCAGGAGGTCTAAGTTCTCTTGTTTATTTTTAATAGTCTTTCCCTCTGCAGTAAGGAGTTCCCTCTCTTGATAGATGGCCCCATGAATATGCGCAGTGGCAAATGCATATCTGCTATCTGTGTAGATGTTGAGTCTGTTTCACTTACCCATCTTTAGGGCTTTGGTAAGTGCAATCAGCTCAGCTTTTTGGGCCAATGTACCTATTTGCAGTGGCTCGGCCCAAATGACTCTCAAGGTTATTGTGACCTCTCCCCCAGAATGCTTTTTACCATTTCTGATGAAGCTGCTTCCTTCTGTGTACCAGGTTTCTTCAGCATCAGGCAAGGGAACATCCTTTAGGTCAGGTCGGATGCAATTCACCTGTGCCAGAATTTCAGTGCAGTCGTGGAGTGGGTCCAAGAGATCGGGATTTGGCAACAGCGTGTCTGGGTTCAGGGCCGTTGGTACCTGGAAGGTGATCCTGGGTGGATTTAGGAGCAGAGCCTGATAATGAGTTAATCAGGCATTGCTCAACCATCAATTGGGGGGTTGCTTGAGCACCCCCTCAAAGGCATGAGGGTTTGCCACAAGCAGGTCCTGTCCCAGGGTTAACTTGTTAGCATCCTTAGCCAGCAGGGCCACTGCTGCCATAATTCACAGGCAGGGGAGCCATCCAGCTGCTACAGGGTCTAATTTCTTTGATAGGCATGCAATAGGTCTCTTCCAATGGCCTAATCTCTGGGTGAGGACCCCTTTTGCAATACCTTTACATTCTATAGACAGAAAGGTAGTACTAGGGCAGGGCCCTCTAAGAGCTTGCATTTTAGGGTTTCAAAGGCCTCTTGTCTTTCCTGTGTCCAGTTGAAGTCCTGCCCTTCTTTGGTAGCCTCATATAGGGGCTTTGCAATTTCAGCAAACCCTAAAATCCAGAGGTGGCAGAACTCTGCGGTGCCCAGGAATTCCCTCACCTGCTTTTTGGAGGTCGGTGCGGGTATCTTTAGCACAGTCTCTTTGCGGGCCTTAGTCAACCACCGCTGCCCTTCCTTGAGGATGTATCCTAGATAAGTCACTTCTTGTAGACATATCTGAGCTTTTTTTGCTGAGGCCCGGTATCCCAAGTCCCCAAGCATGTGGAGTAATTCCTCTGTCCCCTCCAGGCAGGACTTCTGGTCCGGTGCCGCAATCAATAAGTCATCCACATATCGTAACAGGCTTATGTCGGGGTGTTGGGCTCTGTACTCACCCAGATCTTCATGCAGAGCCTCATCAAATATAGTTGGAGAATTTTTAAACCCTTGAGGCAGTCAAGTCCAGGTCAGCGGGCCACTGATTCCTGCCTCCAGATCATGCCATTTGAAGGCGAAGTAAGGCTGACTGCTGGGAGCTAGTGGCAGGCTGAAGAAGGCATCCTTGAGATCCAGAAGTGTATACCATCGCCGATCTGGTGGCAGGGTACTGAGTAACATATAAGGGTTGGGGACAGTGGGATGAATGTCAAAGACTCTTGTTCACCTCCCTCAAATCTTGTACCAGTCTATAGTCCCCGGATTGGGACTTCTTGACAGGCAGGAGTGGGGTGTTGCAGGCAGACTGTGTCATTATCAGCACCCCCAGTTCCATTAATCTTCTGATGTGTGGAGTAATTCCACATTTTGCCTCTAGGGGCATAGGATACTGGCGCACTTTAACAGGGTCCACTCCTGCTTTGAGTTCAACATATACGGGAGACCTGTGTCCTGACAGACCCATACCCCCTGTTTCTGCCCAGGCTTGGGGAAATTTTTGGAGCCAATTTGCTATATCAGGGTTTGGTTGGATTGGCTCCTAATGGAGTCTATATTCTTCAGTCAGGTCATTGGTGACTAGAACCTGAACCGGTGTCCCTTTGTGAAACAGGGTGGCTCCTTTAGCTGTGGAGTGATTCTGTGCCCTCATTTTTGACAATAAATCTTTGCCAAGAAGTGGGTAGGGACATTCTGGGATTACTTGAAATGAGTGTGATACCCGGCCCTTTCCTAAATCTACTCTTCTTTGGGTAGTCCATGAATCAGGCTTTGTTACTGTTGCCCCCTGAACCCATGAAGTTCTGGGGGACACTGGCCCTCTTGGCTCCAATAAAACTGAATCCTGGGAACCTGTATCGACCATAAACTCAATTGGTTTCCCCTCTATTTTCAGGGTTACTGTGACAAAAAGGGTTACAGTGACAAAAAAATGAGATCAGATGGCTGCAACCAAAGCAAAAGTACAGAGAAGATGGGCGGCCAAACACAGTTTTACAAAAACTTACCCGGCTGGTGGATCACAAATCTTTGGGGGTTGGTTCCTCTCGGGGGGGGTGTCTGTGGGGCATCCCAGACGAGCCCCTAAATGTTGTACCTCATGCACAGTACCCCAAGAAGACCACGAAGGACCCAACACACCATAATGCAAAAGCAAGGTTTATGGTTTATTCGGGCTTAAGCTCGGGCTCTCAGACCTCACCAACTTAACAGATCCGTGCTGAGAGCCTGGAGTAAGGGAGGATGGAAGCTTTCCTATGTTTTAGACAACGAGAGGAGGCGGATACTGAAGTTACATTTTGGTTGGTTCAAGGAGCCCGTGCACAGCAACATAATTTTAAACTGATTGGATGTATAGGATGCAGCCGTGGAGGTTTCTTGTTGGTGGGTGCTATTCTCAGGGCTGTGGAATGTTCTGACTGATATCTGTGGGGCCAGGAGTCTCTGTTTTTACCTTATAGTGCAGTTTCATTCCCACGCTTGCTTTATCTATAGTTCCCTGGTGTGGGGGGTAGTAGGTGGGTGTCAGGGCATGCCAGGGCATGTCTAGGCATGCCTAAAGCAGCAACCAAGTATTTTACGGAAGCTAAAAGGACAATTAGTGGGGGTCTGGAGGGATTGGGGTGTAGCGGGTGAATGAAGAGGGTCTCAGGGTCCCACACAATCTTAGAGCATATCAGCAAATACATACTAGAGAGACACCGTAAAGTTGTAAAAAATGTGACAATGCCTTTAGGCAAATATCAACATTAAAATTACCTCAGCAAAATCATATTGGGGAAAAATGCTACAAATGTAAAGAAGGTAATATATCCTTTATTCACATGTAACGTCTTAGGAGACATCAGGCAATGCATACTCTGGAGACACCCTGTAAATGTGAGGAGTGTGACAAGTCCTTAATCAAATGGAAGATCTTAAAGTACATAAAATAATTCAGACTGAAGTGAAACATTACAAATGTGCAGAATGTGACAAGTCCTTTAGTAGAATGGGAGATCTTTGCATGCATAAAAGAACTCATACTGGAGACAATCCCTACAAGTGTGAATGATGTAAGAAGTCTGTAGAATCCTGAGACCCTCTTCATTCACCCGCTACCCCCCAATCCCTCCAGACCCCCACTAATTGCTCTTTTAGCTTCTTTAAAATGCTTGGCTGCTGCTTTAGACATGCCTAGATATACCCTGGCATGCCCTGACCCCCGCCTGCTATTCCCAACCCCCCTTCCAGGAAACTATAGATTAAGCAAGCCCGAGCATAAAAACTGCCCTATAAGGTAAGAACAGAGACTCCTGGCCCCACAGGTAACAGTCAGCACATTCCACAGCCCTGAGAGTAGCACCTACCAATAAGAAACTTCCAGTGCTGCATCTTATACATCCAATCGGTTTAAAATTATGTTGGCATGCACGGGCTCCTTGAACCAGCCAAAATGTATCTCTGTTATCTCCCCACCGCTTTTGTCTAAAACCTATAAAAGGCTCCACTGTCCCTTACTCTGGGCTCTCAGTATGGATCTGTTGAGTTGGTGAGGTCTGAGAGCCTGAGCTTAAGCCCGAGTAAACCATAAACCTTTGCTTTTGCATTTTGGTGTGTTGGGTCCTCAGTGGGCTTTCTGGGGTCCAGTGGATGAGATACAACAAAGTCTTTTAGGCAAATGGCACATCTTAGGCTACATGACACAATTCATATTGGAGCAATACCCTACAAATGTGAGAAATGTGAAAAATCCTTTAAGGAAATGTCAAGACTTAGAGTACATCAGCAAAAACATAATGGAGACAAACCCTACAAATATGAAAAATATGACAAATCCTTTACATGGATGTCAAGTTTTCAATTACATCACTGTATACATACTGGAGAGAAACCCTACAGTTGTGAAAAATGTGACATGGCCTTTAGGCAAATACCAGAATTAACATTGCATCAGCGAAAACATATTGGGGGAAACCCCACAAATGTGAAGAATGTGACAAATCATTTAAGAAAGAGAACTCCTATTAATATGAAGAATGTGACAAGGACTATACTTCTATGTCAAATTTAAAATCACATCAGAGAATTCATATTGCACAGAAACCCTACAAATGTGAAGAATGTGACAAGTCCTCTACTGACAGCTCAACAGTTAGGAAACATTACAGAATTCATACTGGAGAAAAACCCTACAGTATGTGACAACTCCTTTAATCAAAAATCCAGTCTTAGAGTACCTCAATGAATACATACTGGAGAGAAATCCTACAATGTGAAAAATGTGGCAGTTTCTTTACTCACATGTCAACATTTAGATTATATCAGATAATGCATATGGGATAGAGTCCCTAGCAATATGATGAATATGGAGGGTCCTTTATT
>NW_008327796.1:8945-12624 GCF_000622305.1 Nannospalax galili
TTTACTGCAAGTTCAGCACATGAGGACCATCCGAGAATTTATACTAGAGTGAAACCCTACAAATTAAGAGTGTGTGAGAAGTCCTTTACTTGTCTAGAAAATCTTAGAGTCATTAACAAATTTATCATATGTGAAATGGTAGCAGTTATCAAAAATTCCTAATGCAAAGGCAACTTATATAGAGAGAATGTGGTAAATCCTTTACTCTGGACTCAGTCCTTAGAAAACAAAACAATTTGTAATAAAGGAATATGTTTAAAGTATGAGAAATGGTGACACGTTTATAATTATATAGTACAAAACTCCATAGTATACTGAAGAAAATCAGAATCAAATACAAAATTTTAAAATCTCAAATAAATCTTTATTCTGATTTAATAAAAAACAGTTCACAATTGGGATAAACTAGGAACAAAAATGTGAGGAACTCAGAACTCTTTGCTTTTCCATCTAATATTGTGGAATATCACAGAATCCTTATTTTAGACAAACACCAATGCTTGAAAAGAATGTCAGACACCATTTAGAAATGACTCCTATCTTAGGAAGCATCAGAAATTTCATAGTAAACAGGAGCATCCCAAAATACCATGATCAGTATCTCTTTATTTGCTATCAAAGAACACAGAGGGTGAATAAAACATATAAGTATCAAGGAGTTGCCACATATTCTGTAAATAGCATGTGAATATGTGAAATTGTTCGTGCATATATGCAACTTGAAAAATCCTAAAATGTATGAAATAGAAGTCTCCCAATTTACATAACAGAAGCAGAACAATATTCAGATATCAATTTTTTTTAACCATGGAAAATCCATAATAAATATCCAGAAAACTGTACAGTCTTGATTATATGCTTGAGTATCATATAAAAATGAATATCAATTATTTCTATAATTCCATGTAGTGGTATATGATATTTTGATAGATATGACTTTTGTTTAGAAACATTTGTATCTCGAAAATTGAAGCTTTTCGAGGGACTGGCTCTGTAGGCTAGTTTGACCCTGATCTAAATTTGTATTTTCTGATGTGTAAAGATTATTATGAAAATTTATAGCAAATAGTGACTCAGAGTTGAAGGAATATATTGTCCATTAGCAATACTTCATTAGTGACAATTGCTCCATGTTAATTCACGAACCCAGGAACATTCCTCACAGATGTATTTTCTTTCTGAAGTAAAGATTGTGTTTTTTTGGGGGGTTTTTTGTTGTTGGTTTTTTTTTTGTGTGGTTTTTGTGGGGTTTTTTTTTTTTTTGGTCTTTTTGAGACAGGGTCTCCCTACTGGCCTGGAACTAGCTATGTAAAACAGGCTAGCCTTGATCTCATAGAAGGCCACCTCTCTCTGCCTCCTGAGTGCTGGGGAAAAAGGCATGCACGCCCATGCCCTGAGTGTAAGAATGCATTTTAGTGTGATGTATTGTTTGGCAAATTTCTACTATAGTTAATGAAAGGAGAATCCTGAGTATTAGAAACCAATCATTTCCAATGGCTCTGAGAAGAGACTAATCTATCAAGTACATTAATTTCATGGTGAATATACACAAGTGTTAGATATTTTCAGTATTACATGGTGTGGTAAAAATGAAATATTGGAGAAAAATTAAAATTAATTTTACAAGATTTGTGAATTTTCATTGCATTATCCTGTTATATTGTAACCTAGGTCTTGAAAATGACAGATAATGATAAAGACTGAAGACATTCTGTGCCAAGTCAGAGTGTTAATGATGAAAAAGAAATGAGCTACTTTGTAAGGGATTATTCTAATTATAAATGTATATTGATATGGGCAGGTGGAATCAGATCTTCATGAACCTTAGGTGTATTCTCAGTACTGTATCTTTCTGAAGACTACACTATTTGTTAGCTTAATATGGAAATAAATTCAATCTGTTTTGCTTTCAAGGGATCATGTGACAATCTGTCATAACAGTTGCTTCATGAGAGTTGATGAATCCATAGTACATTCTCAAGGCATCATTAGTATTAGTTGCACTATGAATTGTTAATGCCTCATCCCAAATTCATGGATGACATCAAATGGTTGTTTTGCTTTTTTTATTGAGTAGCACTAAGAATGTCCTTCAGTGTAAAGTAGGATTGCTGGGCTTCATTCCTCTGCTAAGTCAAAACACTCAATCCTGAAATGAAGTAGATTTTGAGTTGATCACTAATGAGATGAATACATGGCAAGTTCATCGAATTGTGAATAAATATTTTAGTAGGTAGTGTTTTAAGATGAAGATGGAAAAGAGAAGGATAATTTGCAAAATCTTATAAATGTATTTGCATGTTCATACACAAATATATTAAAATTTTAGTGTTGCTCTTTGGAAATGGTGTGTAATTACATTCAAGTTGTCTATTAATTTAAACAAATCCTGTTTCTTTAGTTCTTTCAATCTGCATTTTGATATAAATGCATTGAATTCATTTTAAAACAATTTTGAAACTGCATATAAGTTGATTTTTTTAATAAGTAAAGTGTATGTTTAATGATGCAATATGGAAATCGTATGAAAAACATTATCTTCTCCAAATAGAAATTCTCACACCTTATTTCAGATGATGAGAAGCTGCATATAAATTGATTTTAATGATGTAATACAGAAATTGAATGAGAAATATTATATTCTCCAAATAGAAAGTCTCACACCTTATTTCAGCTGATAATAAGCAAAGGCTAATAGAGGATATCCTTTGAAACTTGGGTAAATCAGTGGATTGCTTTTTTCCAGGGATCTATTCCCTGGGGACTTATTGTCAAGTAATTTGCATGATCTATTTATTAGATATTTATGTTGTATTAGAAACATTATGGTAACTGCAATGAAATTACGTGGCAATGTCATTGTAATCGAAATTTATGAGCACTGATATATTTAAAAATAGTCACTATTGCTCTCCTGCCCTCAGGCCTCTCTGGGGGTAAGTCTACCGTGCAGCCCTCCACACCTTGACTCCACCAGCCGTGCTCACCCTTCCATCTCCCCTGTTCTCTACTCCTAGCTTGGGCCCTGTGCCATTCCTAGTCTTGGGGCCCCAGACACCTGGGGAGCCACTGCTGATTCCTGATCCTATTCACCCCAACCGGCTTGGTGCCTTCCTTGGGCCCCAGGAGCACTGCCTCCGGCCCCAGCCCCACCCTCACCTCTCTCTGTTTCCCCGGACCTGCACCACCTGCTAACTCTCCTGGCCTTCTACCCTATCCTCAGGCCTCTTGGGGTGGGTCCATCGCAGAGCCCCTGCACATTGACTCCCCTGGCCTCATTCGCCCTTCCATCTCTGCCCCTATTCTCTGCTCCTGGTTTGGGCCCTGCGCCATTCCTGGTCTTGGGTCCCCAGACACCTGGGGAACTGGTGCTGCTTCCTGATCGTTTTTGACCAGGCCAGCTTGGTGCCTTCCTTGGGCCCCAGGAGCACTGGTTCTGCAGGATCTGGCCCCGCCCTCACCTGTCCCTGCTTCCCTGACCTGCACCACTGGCTAACTCTCCTGGCCCGCTCTCCCACCCTCAGGCCTCTCTGGGGGTAAGTCTACCGTGCAGCCCTCCGCGCCTTGACTCCACCAGCCACGCTCACCCTTCCATCTCGCCCACTGTTCTCTACTCCTAGCTGGGGCGCTGTACCATTCCTAGTCTTGGGGCCCCAGACACCTGGGGAGCCACTGCTGA
>NW_008327797.1:0-257 GCF_000622305.1 Nannospalax galili
GCATGTCATATTTGAGCATTATGATGACACATTGGAGGAGAGTGATGGCACGTTGATAATTGTGATAGGACACTGGGGCATTGTTTTGACATAGTGGTACATTGTTACAGCACACTGAGCATTGCAGTGACACATGAAACAATGTAATAGCACATTGGAGCACTGTGATGTCACATTGGGGCCTTGTGATGTCATAGTGAGTATTATGGTGACACATTGGTCCATTGTTATGGCACCCTGAGGAGTGTGATGTCAAA
>NW_008327798.1:0-207 GCF_000622305.1 Nannospalax galili
CCCAGCACTTGGGAGGCAGAGGCAGGTTGTTCTCTGTGAGTTCAAGGCCAGGCTAGCCTACATAGTGAGTTCCCAGACAGCTGTGGCTACAGGGAGACCCTGTCTCAAAAAGACCAATAAAACAAAACAAAACAAAACAAAAAAACTCATTGGTTTGTAACATTAATATCAGTGTAATCAATTATATGGAAAATTTTCTAAGAAAAT
>NW_008327799.1:0-207 GCF_000622305.1 Nannospalax galili
GTATGCTGTGTGTGTGTCTGTGCATTATGTGTTTGTATGTGTGCTGTGTGTTTGTGCGTCTGTGCATTATGTGTTTGTATGTATGCTGTGTGTGTGTGTCTGTGCATTATGTGTTTGTATGTATGCTGTGTGTGTGTGTGCAGTATGTGTTTGTACGTATGCTGTGTGTTTGTGTGTCTGTGCATTATGTGTTTGTATGTATGCTGT
>NW_008327800.1:0-261 GCF_000622305.1 Nannospalax galili
TTCTCAGGGTTGTTTTGGCTATCTGAGGTCTTTTGTGGTTCCATATGAATCCTAGGTTGTTTTTTTCCAATTCTGTGAAAAATGTCATGGGGGTTTTGATTGGCATTGCTTTGAATCTATAAATCACTTTTGGTAGGATGGTCATTTTCACAATACTAATTCTTCCAATCCATGAGCACGGGTTCTGATGTCTTCCTCAATCTCTTTAGTGATTTCAAATTTTCATTGTAGAGGTCTTTAATGTCTTTGGTCAGGTTTATT
>NW_008327801.1:0-273 GCF_000622305.1 Nannospalax galili
AATCCTAACCCTAACCCTAAACCATAATCCTAACCCTAACCCTGACCCTAATCCTACACCTACCCCTACCCCTAACCCTAACTCTAACCCCAACCCTAACCCTAACCCTTACCTGAACCCTAACCCTAAGGCTAACCCTAACCCAAGTCCTAAAAGGAAACCCACTGTGTTTTCTATGGTAAAGCAAGCACTTAATAATAGAAGTGACACATAATTTTCTTCAGCAACTTGATTGACATTGATGCCAGAGTCCTTTTACATACAACTCATAAA
>NW_008327802.1:0-529 GCF_000622305.1 Nannospalax galili
GCCAAATGAAAGACATAGAGACACTCACTTCCTGCTCAGGGCTATCTGGATTGAAGGGAGTAAACCTCCGATATGCTTCCTTTAGTCTCTCTAAGAATACCGTTGGTGCCTCATCTTGCCCTTATACTACTGATCTTACCTTGGCCAAATTGGTGGGGCGTCGCCCCGCTGCTCGGAGGCCCGCTGTAAGCAAATGGCGATAAAGGCGTAGGTGTCCCCTACCTTCAGGTGTATTGAAGTCCCAATCTGGTCTGGTCAAGGGAAAGGCAGCTTCTATCTCGTTGGGCAGCTGGGTAGGTCTCCCATCCGCCCCAGGAACCTGCTTGCGGGCTTCCAGAATAACCCTCTGTTTTTCTTCTGTCGTGAGGAGAACTTGGAGAAGCTGCTGGCAATCATCCCAGGTGGGCTGGTGGATTAGAAGAATAGACTCTAGGATGTTAGTTAGGGCCACAGGGTCTTGGGAGAAGGGCGGGTTATATTGCTTCCAATTATAAAGGTCAGAGGCAGAAAAGGGCCAGTACTGGAGTTG
>NW_008327803.1:0-1982 GCF_000622305.1 Nannospalax galili
GGACCAGGGTTTGGTTCCCAGCACCCACATGGCGGCTCACAACTGCCAGTAACTGCAGTTCCAAGGGATCTGATGCCACCTTCTGGCCTCCACGGGCACCAGGCATGCATGTAGTGCACATACATTCATGCAAGCAAAACACTCATACACATAAAATAAAAATAAATAAATCAACTAAAAGAGAAATGGGGTCACTGTGGGATGCTTAGGTCACAGGGGTGAAGCCTCATTGAGTTGGGGGTCAGTGCTCTAAGGTCTCAGGGAGCACGTCTTCCCCTTCATCACGTAAGAAGGTACAGCCAATGACCAACAAGCTGTCACCACATATGCACCTGTTAGCGCAGTGATGAGGACTGTCCTGGCCTCTGAAACCAAAGTGTTCTCCGCTGTTCTCAAGTTACTGGCTCTAAGGTCTTGCTGTTACAGTGAACTAAGTAAGAGTCTTGTCAAGCCTGGGCCATGGCCCACAATAGGGTGCTGGGGAACCGTTTGCTTGAACCCTCTAGTCAAGGTCACACAGGCCATTTGAGATGCAAACTCAGTCCCCTATGGCATTATGGCTTCAGACAAGACACCCCAACCTCTGAGCGTTGGACTATCAAATATGTGCAGCCAGGGGCACCCCAAGGCCACCCCTCCAACTGTCTGGACTAACTGAAACTTCAGCAGGGTGAGAAGCTATTAGGTCTGGTTGGTGCAGCCAATGTCACTGGAAAGCCTTAATGACCCAAAATCCAGTCACTTGACAACACCGAAATACAAAAGCCACTGCTGAATGGGGCTGGAGAGATGGCTCAGCAGTTAAGAGCGCTGGCTGCTCTTGCAAAGGACCTGAGTTCAATTCCCAGCACCCACATGAAAGCTAACAACCATCCATAACTCCAGTTCCAGGGGATCCAATGCCTTCTTCTGACCTCCAAGGGCATTGCATGATACAGATGCACTTACCTACATGCAAGCAATATACTCACTCATACACATAAAAAATTAATAATAATAATAAAAAGCCAGCACTGAGTGTCCTAGCTAGCGGCATGCCCCACCTGCTATGGAGAATTGTGACTGCTACATTAAGGCAGTGAATCTTCTGTCCAGAACCCCATCTCTGGTGAGCCCACCTGGGCAAACAGACACACAGTTTACCCATACAAGTCTACCACACCCTCAGCAGCACCTGCCCAGCCTCTCCTCCCAGCTCAGGCTGTTCTCACCAAGAGTAAATGTTACAAGGAGGGGCATGTTGGTGGCCTGGAGGCCGATGCCTCAGCTCTGGTCAGCCACAACAGAAAACTGACCATTCTGCTGCTCTAGCCTGGGTCTCTCACTCAGTCTCCATCCCCAGCCCACTTGGGCTTCCCAGCCAGAAGCAATGACATCTCTCCTCCTGGCTGCAGGGCCTTTCTGTGCACAGACTTTCTGTGACATCTTCCATTTGTATGGGAGGCTCTGGGCTGGGCTCTGCGGGACAGAGATAAAGGTGGCCTGATCCTTGCTTTCCAGGTACAAACTGAAAATCCAATCCCCCGAGGGAAATGTGTCATCTCAACAAATCCTCAGCCCATTGCCAAGGCAGGGCCACCATGCTGCCAAGCTTTATACCCAATGAGTTTGTTCCATTTGCCCAGGTGTTATGGACCAGTGGGTCAAGCAAGCAGGTGGACTCCAGGAAGAGCTCCTAAGCCACTAAACCATGTTTCCTCAGCAGTGACCCAGAAGGCTAAGGCCTGGGTAGGTCAGAGAAACAGCAGAGCTCCTCCAGGGAACACTGCCTGAGTGCCAAGAGGCCCCAAGCTTATAAGCCTTGTCCCTCATACTTAGAAGTGGGTATCTGGGGACAGATGGGCCAGCTGCTGGGGGATGTATGCCTGAGAACAAATGGCAGAGCATCCTTCTCAGCCTCCTGAACCTGCAGGACTCAGAGGAGGAGTGTGGGCAACCTAGAGTCTGGAGCCATAGAGCCTGGGCTTCTCTACTGCCCCAGG
>NW_008327804.1:0-200 GCF_000622305.1 Nannospalax galili
AACTGTCAAATTTATGCAGTTATCATGGTCTTCATGTGTTACATGTGTGTGCGCCTGCGTGCGTGCATGCGTGCGTGCGTGCGTGCGTGCGTGCGTGTGTGTGTGTGTGTGTGTGTGTGGCTGGAGATGAGCCTAGAACCTTGTTCATTCCAGGCCGGTGCTCTGCCACTCAGCTACAGCCTGGCCCATGTGTTACACTT
>NW_008327805.1:0-289 GCF_000622305.1 Nannospalax galili
TTGTCTTTACCTTTGCTAGGTTAGTAGGCTGTCTTGCGGCTGCTTGGAGACTGATCATTAGGGTCTGGCAGTAGACTCGGAGACGCTCCCTACCTTCTGCCATCCCAAAATCCCAGGAGATGCTCCCTACCTTCTGCCATCCCAAAATCCCAGCTCAGACGCGTGAGAGGGAACGCTTCATCAATGGCGGGTTGGAGGGTGGTGGGTCTTCATTTTCTCCGAGAACATTCTTCCTGGATTCATTAAGGATCTGCTCCCGCTCCTCGGTGGTAAAGAGGGTGCGGAGTAG
>NW_008327806.1:0-1144 GCF_000622305.1 Nannospalax galili
GGGGCTGAGGGCTTGTCCCTCTCCTCATTTTATTTTATTTTATTTTATTTTATTTATTTATTTTCTTTTCTTCTTCCTATCCAGGGGTGTCCCATCTTCATGATACTTAGACTTACATTTATTTTTCTAATATTTTTCTTTCTTGCACCTAGGACAGATCCCAGGAGGTTCTCGCTTATTACCAGGTTTTATCTCTCCATTTTTGTTTTTTATTTTTACTGAAATATTCTTTACTCATGTGACCTGGCTTTCCACATGAGAAACAGACCCCCTCGTAATTGGTCTGAGGACTGCTTTTAAGATTCTGAACATATGCGCTGAAATGTTGTCCTTTTATTGCTGCAGCATAGCCCATTCCTTGGACCACTGCTGGTGAGGCATCTATGTAGGCTTTTATATAATTCTGTAAAGAGCCTGTTTTCTTAATTGGCCTTATTAATTCTTTACATAGAAAGTTAGCATTTTCCCAAGCCAGTTGTTTTAATAAAATTTCTGACCCCTCAGATGAAGGCATTATCCTTTGCAATGCTTCCTCCAATCTTGCTACAAAATTCTCATATGGTTCTTTTTGTTTTTGTCTAATTTTAGAAAGAACAGTGCTTATACCTCCTGCTCCTTGAAGCTTTCTCCAGGCTGCTACTGTCAATTTAGAAATCTCTTCCAACACTGTTTTTGGTATACTAATACTCAAACTGATAAGAAAAGGCCCTTAGGGCAATTCTGTTTCCCTTGTTAATTGTTATTGGCCCGAGTGTGGAGAGAGCCAAAGTGTGATTGGGCCATCATAATTATTATTAATTACTCTTAGGGCTATTTGTAGACTAGTGAAGAGATTACCGCCCCTGCCTATGACAAGGCCAAACATATTTGGAGGAAGGGGCCCGTGAGTGCTGGTGGATATAAGCTGAAAGCCTTGTTATGGGGTCAGCACTGTAGTGGTGGAGGCACAGAGGTCCAGTCCTGTGCTTCCTCAGGCTGTTCGGGGGAGGGAGCTGTCATCCTGTTTTGTCTTTGAGGGTTGAACCTTAGGGCCCCTTGGTTCAATTCCCCGGAAGGGGCCAGGGGCAGGCCCCGCTGGGAGTTTCCCGACCTCGGTGGAATGATTTTGCCTTCATGATCTGTTTTAGAGCGGCACTCATTGGCC
>NW_008327807.1:0-780 GCF_000622305.1 Nannospalax galili
CGTACAAGCACCAGGACCTGAAGTTAGGCTTCAGAATTCACAAAACAAAACAAAACAAAACAAAAAATAAAACTAAACAAAAAACCCCAATGTGATGGCAGGCTTGTTGTAATGCCAGCGCAGAGGAGGTGGAAACAGCCTAGCCTAGCCTACTTGGTAAGTTCCAGGCCAGGAGAGACCCTGTCTCAAACATGGTGGAGGGATCTGAGGAGCGGCAGCCAAGGTTGCCCTCTGACCTCCACATGTACACATATACACACATGTGCATGCACACTTGCACACACAGACACACACAGACACACACACACACACACACACACATACATTAAAAGCCTTCCTAACTGGAAATCCTTTCTTATAAGGCATAAAATCATTTTATAATCTTAAACTTTGAAGAAAACACAAAGCTATGGATCATTTAAAACTCTAAGTGGCTGTTATGGGCAGAAGCTTCTGGAAAGTTACAGGAATTCCCGCTCTACATCACTTAGGCAGTCTTCTGCATAGTGTAACAATGCAGACTGTCCCTGCTGGAACAAACAAGTCCTTGTGAAAAGTCTGAGTCGTCTTTATAGCACTGACTTCTTTAGTCACAGTCTCTCTCACTTATTTTCACCATTTGGACGTGAAGTTTACTATACCTGATGCCTCCTGTTCTCTGGCACAAATTGAAGTTTGTCTGGGGCCAGTTCCATAAGACTGTCATATTCTGCAAACTGAAAATAATTCAAGATGCTTATGTCTATGAAAAATTATCTACAGCAAGAGGCAGCTGGTAAC
>NW_008327808.1:0-739 GCF_000622305.1 Nannospalax galili
TTTTGATGCCACATTGGAGGCTTCTGATGCCACATTGGGGCATTGTGAGGGCACATTAAGCACCATCTGCATATTGAACATGGTGACGTCACAATGAATCATAGTAATTACACGATTGCACATAATGATGTCACAATGAGCATTGTGATGGCACAATGGAATATTGGGAAGGCATATTGTAACACTCTGATGGCACTTTAGAGAAATATAATGGCACATGGGGTGGTAGTATTGGCACATTGGAGGATAGTTTTGTCACACTGCAGCACTGTGATATCACAATGGAACATTGTGAAGTCATATAGTAAGTTTGTGATGGCACATTGGAGCAATATAATGGCACATGTGGTGACTGTTTTGTCACATTGGAACACTGTAATGTGATATTGGAGCACAGTGATGTCACAATGGAACACTGTGAGTCAAATTGTAACATTCTGATGACACATTGGAGCAATATTTTGGCTCCAAGAGTTCCGTGGTTCTTGACAAGAGTGCTATTTGTCAAAGGTCCAGCTGAATGCCGATGACCGCTACTCTTTTGGTGCATATCCCTTCTCCAATTACTGCTGTTTTTTTTAATTTGTATAACTTTCTCTTCTTTAAGTATTCTGATAACCAACTCTATGATGGAATGGGAAACTAAACCAGGGAAATCTCTTCCTTTAGCAGAATTATCAAGATATTTAAACAAAACGAAAATAAAAAGATAGAAGAGTTCCACGTACAAATATGATGT
>NW_008327809.1:0-274 GCF_000622305.1 Nannospalax galili
CCCACTCTGTGGGATTTCTCTTCACTTTCTTGATTGTTTCTTTTGCTGTACGGAAGATTTTTTAGTTTAATAAGGTCCCACTTGTTGATCATTGACCTTAACTTCTGAGCAACTAATGTCTCATTTAGAAAGTCTTTTACTGCTCACTCACCTTGGCCTCTCTGTTCTCCACATCCTCTCATTGCTCCGTCTCTCTCGTTACTCTGCCAGCCACCTTGGAAGAAGAAATCGCCGTACTGGTCATCGACAAAGGCTCCGGCATGTGCAAAGCTGG
>NW_008327810.1:0-354 GCF_000622305.1 Nannospalax galili
TTTGCAGCCCCACCAGCAGTGGATGAGTGTTCCCCTTTCCCAACATCCCCTGCAACAGTTGGTATCATTTGTTTTCTTGATCTTAGCCAGCCTGACTGGGGTAAGGTGAAATCTTAACGTGGTTTTAATTTGCGCTTCCCTGATTATTAGTGATGTTGAACATCTTTTAAGATGTTTCATAGCCATCCTTACTTCTTCTTTTGAAAACTTTCTGTTCAGCTCCTTAGCCCATCTTTCAATTGGGTTGCTTCTTGTCTTGGTTCTCTGTTTTTTTAAGTTCGTTATATATTCTGATAATTAAAACTCTATCAGATGTATCACTGGTGAAGATTTTCTCTCATTCTGTGGGTTTTC
>NW_008327811.1:0-445 GCF_000622305.1 Nannospalax galili
GTCACCAACATGTGTGACTGCTAGAGCAGAACATGGCCTGAGTCAACTATCGCCCTAGGTTATGAGAACCACTCCAAATATCAGGAACCACAAAGCTCAGGGAGCAGACACCTTATCCCAGGAGCCAGGGTAACCTCCCGCCACGCTGTAATTCCTGGGAGACCTGGGGGCTCTCATTGGAAGAGCTCAATTTAAGAGACACCAATGGTGCTTATCCCCAGAGTCTCGAAGTTATTCTGTAAAGGAACAGACCTGTCCCTCAACATTACAGCAATAACAACCCAAAATAAGCCTGACTAGGACTCAGCAGGAACCCCCTCATGCCCTGTGCCTAAGCCCTGGAACCTTCATCCACTAGGGGCTTCTGGAGACAACACAGACCAGGTTAGAACACAGGGTGCTGGTGGGTCCTACAGCATCAGGTGGCTCCACCCAACAATGAGCT
>NW_008327812.1:0-587 GCF_000622305.1 Nannospalax galili
GTATATTTCTTTAAGAGTTCAAGGGGACTATTCTCAGACCTCTTGGGGTAATTCTATAGCGCAGCCCTCCTCGCTGGGACTCCCTAAGCCACATTCAACCTTCCACCCCACCCCCCACTGTTCTATACTCCTAGTTTGGGCCCTGCGCCATTCCTAATCTTGGGGCCCCAGACACGTGGGGAACCAATACTGCTTCCTGACCCTTCTCACCCAGACCAACTCAGTGCCTTTCTTGGGCCCCAGGAGCACCGCTTCTGGTCCTGGCCCCGCCCTCAACTCCCTCTACTTCCCTGGTCCTGCAATACCCGCCAGCCTCTTTCTGGGGCTGACAGCCTCTTTCTGGGGCTCCGAGGCTTACCTTTACTCTCCCTGATCCTTTGCATCCAGTACAACCCAGCTACTCAATCCACTCCCTGGGAAATCTTGGGGCTTCTTCCATCCCCATCTGCCTTTGCTTCCCTGTGTGGCGCGGCCACAGCCAGGGTCTCAGGTCAGTCCAACAACCAAGTTCCTGAGGCCAAAAACATTCTTAGAAGATCCAGACCTAAGGAGAAAGTCTGAAAACTTCTGATCCACATTGGAGTTGG
>NW_008327813.1:0-2592 GCF_000622305.1 Nannospalax galili
AGTTCTCAAACAGTACTATATAAAATCTTCTTCTACAGGAAGAAACAGTCATAAGCCAAGAGTAGCAAATACCTGAGGAAAGGTTAGGTTCAAAAATTTTCCATCACTCTCATGTCACATTTCCCAAGGTGAAAAGAGTCCTTAGGTAACGATAGTTCATACTTTGATTATAATAAATTATTTATTTTGTGAAATGCAGTATTAATTTGTGAGCGTCATGACGTCTGAAGAATGGACACACTATACATGACTTATGCTCTGTAGTGAATGTGCACACTCCTTCACATTATTAGCATTCTTTGATCAGAGCATATCACATCCATTCTCTTGCTATTTTCCAATGAGACAGTATAGTGATAACTATGGTAATCTTATTTTTTTTTTGAACATTTTGAGATAGAGTCTCCCTGTACCTCCAGCTATCCTGTAACTCACTAGGGAGACCAGGCTGGCTCACATAGATCAGCCTGCCTCTGCCTCCCAAGTACTGTGGTTAAAGGTGTGTACCACCACTCCTGGCAACTAAGATAATCTCTATCTTTTTAGCTTATTTCAAATTTGAAACTGAAGTTTATCTATTTTCTCTCATATTAACACACAGTCCATTGTGAATTGTTTTGATCTAATCTAAAATTAAGAAAAATTATTCAGCAACATTATAATTTGGCTCCATCTTTTGAGGTTTCAGTACAGTATCCATGGGGCTCAGAGACTAACAGACAATGGCATGACTAAACCATGTGATGGAAGGTCATGATATAAGAAATCTCATCTTATGGCTGAAAAGAATTAGAGAGAGGAGGAAGATGCCTGAACAAGATAGATCCTACAAACTACATCTCTGTGAACTGTATCCTTAATCTCTGAAGAATACTGTAGTCAGAGAGATTATGAATAAAAAAGCATATGAGCAACATGAGAAAATAAGGATCCCAAAGAAGCCTAGACTGACTCACATTCACACAAAAGGAGGATGTACAAATTTCCAAAACCAAAAAACATACTCATAACTGCACTGAACAATAAAATAGGTCTTAAATATCATACAAGATGAATGTTTCACAATCTCTTTTCAGACCAAACTGGAAAACAGACATCAATAGTAGATAGAAAACAGAGGAATCCAAAATGCCACGGAGACAGACACACATATTTAACATATTCTTATTTAAAATGGGAAGAAAATAGAGAATTTCATACTATGCAAATATTCTACATGCTTATTTTCATGCTATGTAAATATTCTATGTGATTCTCATCAAAGTCTTATAATCATTTTTGGGAGAAATAGATTAGTATTTGTAAAGTAATGAAAAATCATAAGGATTCAGAAGGGCATGAACGTTTTCAAAGGAAGAACAAATGAAAGACACAAAATTTACTAATTTCATGATATGTTAAAATTTTGACTCTATAGGCTTCAATATATATCACAGAATGCATAAAACATGGCGAGGGGTACATGGAGGGAGTGGATCAGGTAGGGGGTATAAAGATGATTAAGATTCTTTTTTTATGAAATACACAAAAAATCAATAAAAACACACATTGAAAAAATGTAGTATGGGAATAACACATAGGAAAAAATCAGCTATTAGCCTGCATTGGCAAGATATGTGAAATGGGACATGTGGAAAAATTAAACAATTTAATCAAGTGATGTTTGCATACTAGAAATAACCACCTAATTCATGCGCAATAAAAGAAGTCATTTGACATTTACCACAGGTAAAATCTTGATGAAACTGCTATAAATTAAATTATCAGAATCTCTTTCTTGTGACACAGACTATGGCAAAACCATTTTCCGATCTATATTCTTCTTTACTTAGGTCCTTTCACCTGGGCCCCTCCTTCATCCACTCAAACCTACCTGGTTGGCTACAATCTCCCCTCTTCTCACATTCCAGGGCTCTTTGCTTTGCTCCAGACAGGAGACCAGAACAGGTTTACACACAGCAAGACCTGTGTATGAGAAAGAGGTAAATGATGCTTGCTGAACTCTTTAGAAAGTACTGGATTTGTAACACAGCATGTGCTCCACGAATAATGCTCAGAAAACAGTGGAATCTCCATATAATTTCCCAATTTTGATTTTCTGACAGATTCATTAGAATACATACAAAATTTTCAGTTTTCATATGGTGAGTTCTATCACTGATTCATACTTCAGCTATGGCAATGGAACTTTAAGATTCTGGCTACAGTGTCATGTACTAATGGATAGCTGAAATTAACATAAAAATAATGAAAGTGGATAATTGCTCTAACAAGTAGAAATGGAAAGAAATGATAAAACATAACCATATTCTTCACGATGCCCAGACATTCCCATGATCTAATTTTTAATGAATCCAAGACTTAATTATCAAAACTAACATATGCACAAAGTAGACTACAATCTATCAAACAATGCAGAATAGTAAAAAGTTCTCCAAGAAAAATCTCCTCACCTGTAGACACCAGATTACTATAGTTCTCCAACATCAAGTCCCTGTACAAAGCCTTCTGAGCAGAGTCTAGGCATTCCCACTCATCCTAGGAGAAGTCTATGGAAACATCCTTGAATGTCAATGGATGCTAAAATGAAAA
>NW_008327814.1:0-537 GCF_000622305.1 Nannospalax galili
GAGGTGAGGGCAGGGCCAGGTCCAGAAGCAGTGCCCCTGGGGCCCAAGAAAAGCACTAAGTTGGTCTCGGTGAGAAGGGTCAGGAAGCAGTATTGGTTCCCCAGGTGTCTGGGGCCCCAAGACTAGGAATGGCCCAGGGCCCAAACTAGGAGTATAGAACGGTGGGGGAGGATGGAGGGGTGAATGTGGCTTAGGGAGTCCTGGCGTGGAGGGCTGTGCTTTAGACTTACCCCAAGAGGTCTGAGGATGCAGGCTAGGAGAGTTAGCCGGTGGTGCAGGCCCAGGGGATCAGAGAGAGGTGAGGGCTGGGTCAGGACCAGAAGCAGTGCTTCTGGAGCCCAAGAAAGGGACTGAGTTGGTCTAGGTGAGAAGGATCAGGAAGCAGTATTGGTTCCCCAGGTGTCTGGGGCCCCAAGACTAGGAATGGTGCAGGGCCCAAACTAGGAGTATAGAACGGGGCAGGGGGGGTGAGATGGAAGGGTGAATGTGGGTTAGGGAGTCCTGGCGCAGAGGGCTGCGCTATAGACTTACCCCAAG
>NW_008327815.1:0-1282 GCF_000622305.1 Nannospalax galili
ACACACATTCATACACATACACACCTATATACACACACATACACACACACACATAGATATATACACACACACATACATACATATACACAAACATACACACACACATATACACACACATACACATATACCGACATACACACACATATACACACATACACACCCATTCACACACATAATCACACCTATATTCACACACATATACACACAGACATACACACACACATACATACATATACACAAACATACAGACACACATACACACACAGTCACACATACACACACATACATACACACATATGCACACACATATACACACACATAAAAACACACATACATAAATACACATACACACACATACACACACATAAACCTACACACATATACACACACATACACACAAACATATATACACATACACACACAACAATACACACACATAAACACACATACACACATAAACACACACTTACACTTACAAACACATAAACACACACATACACATACACACACATATACACACATATAAACACACATACACACAAACATACATACTCAAACACACACATACACACATATACACACATACACATACACACACATACACACAAGCATATACACAAACACACATACACACATTTATACACACACATACACACATATACACACATACACACATACACACACATGCACACACATACACATACACACAGATTCACACACATACAGAGAAAATGACTCAATGTGACCTGATCATGCCATGAAGGCGGCAAATACAATGCGTGTGCACACTTAATTACAACACTGCTAATACATACTCACACATACAAATACACTCACATACACACAAACACACACATACATACACACTTTCACACATACACACAAATACATACACACATATACACACACATATACACACACATATACACACACATATACACACACATATACACACACATATACACACACATATACACACACATATACACACACATATACACACACATATACACACACATATACACACACATATACACACACATATACACACACATATACACACACATATACACACACATATACACACACATATACACACACATATACACACACATACATACACACACATACACACACACATACACACATAGACACACATATACACACACATACCTACACACATACATACATACACACACACTTTCACACACATACACACATACATATATAGACGTACACACACATACACACAAATACACATATAATCACACACATACACACA
>NW_008327816.1:0-730 GCF_000622305.1 Nannospalax galili
AGAATTTGTTTTCTTGTTAAGCATTTTAACTAAGATTCAATAAAATATTTTTCCCATCAGTCCCATGGTTCTATAATAGGATTATCTTTTTATTACATAAGAAGCAAACCATATCAATTACATTTTAAAAATGTTAAGAAAGGTGCTGAAGAGTTTTCTAAGCAATCAAAATACCACTAGCTGCCAGTACAGAGGACTTGGGTTTAATTCACAGTAACCACATGGGGAATAACAACTATCCGCAAGTATAGTTCCAGGAGAATCCAATGTCTTCTGAATTCTCAGACATTGCAAAACAGGGGTCCACTTACACACATGCAGGCAACACACTCATACAGATAAATTAAAAAGTCAATAAATAAAGTTAAAATTTTTAAGTGAAAAGAAAATCCTTATCTGGCATTATAAATATAGATTTCTAAATTGTAGCAGTATCTATTAATAAAAAATGGTAACATTTAAATTTAACTGTGATTTATAGTGTCTCTGTATATACATAAATACATATATATGGGTGTATATACTTGTAATGAACCTTATATTTGGGAATGCACATCAATAGTTAAAAGTAATGTTGTATTCTAGGAATACAAGTCCTATTAGCAATTCTTTTGGATATTGATTATTTTCAACAAATTCTAAATAAAATAATTTGTTTCTTTTTAATTCACTTGAGAATTGCATGATCTAAAGATTGTTTTCACATGGTGAAAAATTAAATATTAACTAA
>NW_008327816.1:940-1052 GCF_000622305.1 Nannospalax galili
TTTTAAAGAGAAAAATGATGTTTTTCCAGAAATTATGGGGAGATATGTCATAGATTATTCAAAGCTTACTTTAAAGAAAACGGTGGTTATGTAGTGACTCATTCTGTCAAAA
>NW_008327817.1:0-310 GCF_000622305.1 Nannospalax galili
GACCTACTGAAGGGGTACTCCAGTTGCCTCACCCTATGTCCCTGTTCAGCACGGAAGAAGCCAGTTCGGTTGGCGTCCCTATTCCCTATTGGCAATTTGGATGACCCCTTCAGACTATGGTGTGATAAGAATAGAAGGTAGGAATTGGCTAGGCAGTTAGGGTAAAAAGACCCCAAAGAAATGTAGCCATTTTCTTGGCTAAAAGTCAAAATATCCTTGGGCCTGTTAGCAACATACTCTGTTCCAAAGACCAAAAACGTCAAAAGTATTAAGGAGCTTGTATCTAATCCTTAAAAGATTTTAGGGTTAC
>NW_008327817.1:548-673 GCF_000622305.1 Nannospalax galili
TAATAACTACTGTCACATTTTTTATAGGAGATATTTGCTGCTCTGCCACATTCTCCTACTTTCTCAGGTTTTATTCAGATTGTTAGCTGCCATTTATTATTATTCTTACATTGTTGCATTTATGA
>NW_008327818.1:0-1390 GCF_000622305.1 Nannospalax galili
CAAAGGACAAACATGAGAATAGGCAAAATTACATTAAAGTGTTCTTTTCTCTAATGAGAATTTCACTTTATGAGATGTGAAACTTCTTCACACAAAGTTAACATGCACAAACATAGTAGTTCCCCAAGAAATTCTTAGTATGAGTAAGAAATTCTGTCAGAAAAATATTCTCACCAACAAATCAAGACAGCTATAATTCCCCACCATCAGGTGTCTGTGCAAAGTGTTCTAAGCAGGATCTAGGCATTTCCTCTCTTCCTGTGACAAGTTCATAGCAACATCAGAAAATGTCAAATTTCCTAGAAATGAACAATAATAATTTTCCCATGGGCACAAAGTAGATCGCTTTCCTTGAAACAAGGCGATCAAAGAGATTGAGAGGCATTTTCTGATGAATGGAGTGATCATAACTATTCTATAGAAGCTTTCACACACTGTCATATTCACTAACACCTTTTCTAACTGGAAATAGTATGGCACAATATCCTTCTATTCAGTATGCATACTGTTTTATGGACTAGAGGATATAAAATTAAGACCACTTATTTTTTTGGTTGTTAGCCTGAAGCCTTTAAGGGCTGAGCATGCCTTTAATCCCAGCACTTGGGAGACAGAGGCAGGCGGATCTCTGTGAGTTCAAGGCCAGCCTGGTCTACATAGTGAGTTCCAGGACAGCTGGGGCTACAGGGAGACCCTGTTTCAAAAAGATCAAAAGCAACCCCCCCCAAAAAAAAATTAAGACCTCAACATAAGAATATGCATTTTAATGCTGGATTCCCATTGTACGTTATATATTTCAGTTGGAACTTTAATGGTGAATTCCATGTTTACATAGTGAGTTCCAGGCTAGTTGGGGATACAGGGAGACCCTGAATCAAAGACAAATAGTGTATTATTTTTATGAGAATATTTTGGAAACCATAAAATTGATGATAAAAATCTGTCCACACTCTCGAACCTGCCTTTGCCCCCCAGATCTGCTCAGCATCCACTTTGCACCAACTACTCGATATGGTTTCTGGGGTTGTGGTGAACCTTTACCACCTGACGAGACTGGCCTGGTTCTGTCAGTCTCCAATTCCACACCACCACCCTGCTCCCAGAGGAGAGTGCTTAGTAGGGCTCTATGGAATTTTCCAGACCTCAAAGGCCCCAGGACCCCCAAGACTTTGGAGCCTCTCTACCTTAGCTGTGGTCCTGCCCACTCTTCCAGAGTTACCTTGAAGAATCGCGCTCAACACACAGGGACAAAACCAAGTTTCGGGATGCAAAAGCAAGAGGAATTTATTCATACACAGGCGCCTGCAGACGTAGAGTCCCGCTCGGGTCAGGACTTGCGTGCTGGGCTTAGTTTGGGGGGGGCTTTTTATAGAGCAGAAGCAAGGTACAG
>NW_008327819.1:0-298 GCF_000622305.1 Nannospalax galili
ATACAATAAAAATAATAAATAATTTATTTTTAAGTTTCCTAGGTTGGAATAGGATTTTTTGCCTGCTTCCCCATGTCTATGCTGGACATTTTTGTTCGGTGTGAGCTCACATAAGACTTGTGCATGCTGTCAACACTGCTTTGAGCTCATATGAGTAAATGACCAGCTGCCTGGAAGACTGTTTCCTTGTGGTCATCAACCACCTCTAATTCTTATAATCTTTCTGTGTCCTATTCCACATGATCCATGAGTCTTGGGAGGCAGAGCTTTGAAATAGGTGTCCTATTCAGGAATAAGC
>NW_008327820.1:0-297 GCF_000622305.1 Nannospalax galili
TGGCCCCTTTAATCTTTGGTTATACTTTCCTTTTGGGTATTTAAGGCCAAACATTTGGCCAGATAAACCAATTTGTTTTTACTCTTAAGGTCATTTGAGGACCTGTTCCTCAGGGGTCACATGGGCTTGGGAGGAGCCCCTGGCTCCTTTCTTTTACCAGTTTCATCTATGTTATGGGTCTGTTTAAACTGTTTATCTCTTCTTGGTTTAACTTTGGTGGTTCCCATGATTTAAGATATCCATCCATCTTTTAGATTTTCAAATTTAGTAGTGTATAGGTTTTTTAAAATATTCCCT
>NW_008327821.1:0-296 GCF_000622305.1 Nannospalax galili
GTAATGAAAAACATAGTAGATGGGTTGGTCTTAGTTAAAAATACAGAGTTTTGGGGCTGGAGAGATGGCTCAGTGGATAAGAACACTGACTATTCTTGCAGAAGACCCAGGTTCGAATCCCAGCATCCACATGGCAGCTAACAACTGTCCGTAACTCCAGTTCCAGGGGATCCAACAGTCTCTTCTGTCCTCTGCAGGCACTGCACGACATGGGTGCACTCACCTACATGTAGGCAAAACACACGCATACACATAAAATAAAAATAATAAATAAAACATTAAAAAATATTTTAAGA
>NW_008327822.1:0-347 GCF_000622305.1 Nannospalax galili
AGGATATCCTCTTCACCTCTGATTCTCCTTTCTCTTCCAAACAGTATCATGCAGATTGCACTCAGTCCCTCCACAATTAGTCATTCAAGAATCTAAGCATGTGTTCGAAGGAACCTTTTCCAGACAGGTACGTGGCAGGATCCCCAGAACAACTACAGTGAGACTTTATCCTGTTCTGCTCATTTATCATCAAGGCTGGCACGTTCTTTAAATCTCCATGAATTCCATCACTTCCATTCCAGTTTCTCACCTGCAGAATGCCACTTTTCTATCTAGATCCCTGCAGACACCAGCCAGCCCTGCCTCTGCTCCACAGCCTGAAACCCAGGTGGCCTTCCACATGACTT
>NW_008327823.1:0-296 GCF_000622305.1 Nannospalax galili
CTATAGACCCTTCTTGGTTTGGAGAAGATGATACTGCCCCTTCTCTAGACAGGAAGATCATAGAGACGATTCTGGGGATGAAGCAGATGCTAGTGCACCTTGTGTGGATGTGGAGGGGCTTTCAGAACATTCTGCAGATGTGGAAGACTCAAGACCTTCTTCTGCAGTGGGGGATTGTAATAGACCAGCTTCTGCCGATGTGGCAGGTACAAGAGCTACATGGGACAATGCAGATGGAGTCAGAAACACAGCTAGAACAGGTCCCTGAGAATATTGTTCAACTGCAGAAGGTGTCT
>NW_008327824.1:0-425 GCF_000622305.1 Nannospalax galili
TTTTACCTGCATGTATATAATAAGTACACCCATGTCATACAATACCCTTAGGGGCCAGAAGAGGGCATCAGATCTCCTGGAACTGGAGTTAAGGATGACTCTTATCCATCATATGGGTGCTGAAAACCCATCCCTGGTCCTCTGGAAGAGCAGCCAGTGCTCTTAACCACTGAATCATCTCTCCCACGAGAGAGAGAGAGAGAGAGAGAGAGAGAGAGAGAGAGAGAGAGAGAGAGAACCTAGTGTTACCTCTGTGGAACAAACAGCTCTGGAGGCAGAAGGGGCTCACACCAGCATCCTTTAAATCCAAAATCCAACAAGAGAGCCTAACTCATCTCCCTCACCATCGAGAGAGAGAGAGAGAGAGAGAGAGAGAGAGAGAGAGAGAGAGAGAGAGAGAGAGAGCAGAGAGATACCCCACAGAG
>NW_008327824.1:4378-5769 GCF_000622305.1 Nannospalax galili
TATGCAGCCACACAGGGGCACATACATGGAAACCCATGCCAGTCACATGCATATACAACCACACATAAGCATACACACATGCATACATACCACAAGCCAATACACACACACAAGACATCAGTGTACAGCCCAGACAACACATCATTTTGTTCCTAGATACCATTAATGCACATCTCTGAAAAGCAGTTCCTTATACAAACATAATGATACCTCAAAATTTAATGTTTCTTTAATATTATTTCATGCTCAATCCACAATCATGCGTTCTCAATTTTATTTATTTATTTGTTTGTTTGTTTGTTTGTTTGTTTATTTATTGAGACAAGATCTCACTGTGTAGCCCTGACTGGCCTAGAATTCACTTTGTAGACCAGGCAAGCCTTGAACTCATAGAAATCTGCCTGGCTCTTGTTCAGTTACCTTTAAAATACATTATTGTCCAAATAGGAATACAAACAGCTTCTCCCCACTGCGTTCACCTGTTAGAGTTTTTAAGTCTCTTAAATATTTTTGGTGCTATCAACTACTTATGGAAACTGTGCACTGGCTTGGTTACTTCTGTAGAATTCCCCTTAGCCTGCTTTTTCTGTCTTTGTACCCTGTGAGAGGGACTGGGCTCCAGAGCCTTCATTTGAGTTCTGTTCCACTCAAGGCTCAGAGCATGGAGTGTAACAGTTTTCCTCCCTGTGGTCACACTCAGAAGCTCACGCAGGCTGCTCTATCTGGTCAGTGTTGAGGATCCAGAGTTCAGGAAGGGTGATTTCGATAGATTCCAAGTGTTTGCCAGTGACTGGAGTGTCTGTTATTCCCTCGGGTACTCTTTGGTACTCCAAAGAAATGTGAGTGAGAACAGTTAAAGTTATTCTTGTATCAGTCCCTGGATTTGTTCTTCAGAACCTGATAAACTGGGCATGTTGGTACATGCCTGTAATCTCAGCACTTAGGAGGTGGAAACAGAGGATCAGAAGTTCAAGGTCATCCTCAGCTCCATAGTGCTATAAAGACCAGCCTCATCAGAGTCTCAAAACTATAAACCAATAAATAAAAATGAGTAAATTAAAATAAAATCACACACCAATTTTTCTATGTGGCAGACTAGCTCTGCCTCTTCTGCGGAAGGAGGCTGTGTTCACCTCTTTACACTACACAAGCCATGACTCTTCCTTCACAGCAGTTCTTAAAAATAACCAAAAGCTCCGCTGGGAAGTGTGTCTACAGAAAAGCTTCTTTCTCCAAATCTTGGTTTGCCATTGTTTCTAAAATTTAGTTTTAAAATTGTCTTAAAGAATGTCATACACGAGGACAATATTTACACCATTTCCACCCTGCCCCTCCCTCTTCAGACCCTCCCACGTTGCCCCCTCATTCCTGTTCAATTGCATGACCTCTTC
>NW_008327825.1:0-646 GCF_000622305.1 Nannospalax galili
CAAGATGGCTAGTTCTCTCGAGAGCAGGCTGGGCCAACTACATGCCAACCAGTGGGAGTGAAGGTTCTTTGCCTCGGCATTGTTGTCCCCACCTCAAGGGTCACCCAGCATTATTGACTGTGCCTGTCTTAGGTTGTCCCAGCTTTTGGGATCTTACCCATCATTGATTACCAGCCCTCGAAGGGTGAGTCCCTTGGTATGGTCTGGCAGAGGGAAAGGCAGTGTATCAAGCTTTGGCCCATGCAAAGGGCTCTTAAGGGCTAAGAATTCAATAAAAGTTGATGGAGTGGGGTCATTCCATCTGGGGTAACAATAGGGATTAGGGAGTGGCAAGTTCCAGGCATCGGTCTCACAGTCTGCCAATGGGAGTATATATCGCAAGGCATTTCCTGTGGCTCTGGCAGTTGGGCCGTTGTCTCAGGTCCATTGCATGGTTGTTCCATAAGACTTTACACCTATGCTCAAGCCTATTTTTCATAACTATTATTATAGGTTAGTAAGGGCAAGGGACAGTGGGTCCTTGTTTGCAGAGACATGCGTGGCAAGATCTGGAGGCAGCAGGGGCAACAGCTATCTGAACCAGAGAAATATGAGGTTCAACAAAATTATCAAGACCCTTAACAATGCAGGGTCCAAAAATCAGGAG
>NW_008327826.1:0-786 GCF_000622305.1 Nannospalax galili
AATATCACAATGATCCAGTGTGACATCACAATGCTCAAAGGTGACATCACATTGCTCCAATGTGCGATCACAATGTTCCAATATGACTTCACAATGTTCCAATGTAATTTCACTATGCTTCAATGTGACATCACAATTTTCCAATGTGCCAACACTATTGCCCCATGAGCGATTATATTGCTCCATGCACCATCATGAGGTTAAACTACGGCTTCACAATATTCCGTTCTGACATCACAATACTCCATTGTGACATCACAATGTGCAAATGTGCCAACACTATTGCCCCATGAGCGATTATATTGCTCCATGCACCATCATGAGGTTAAACTACGGCTTCACAATATTCCGTTCTGACATCACAATACTCCATTGTGACATCACAATGTGCAAATGTGCCAACACTATTGCCCCCTGTGACATTATATTGCTCCAATGTGCCATCACAATATTACATCAGGGCTTCTCAATGTTCCATTGTGACACAACAATGCTCCAATCTTACATCACAATGCTCCAATGCCAACACTATCGACACATGTGTCATTATTTTGCTCCAATGTGCCATCACAACGTTATAATATGACTTCATAATGTTAGATTGGGACATCACAGTGATCCAATGTGACAACACAATTCTCCAGTGTGATATCCCAATGATCCACTTTGCCATCACAATGTTAAAATATCACTTCACAATATTCCATTCTGACATCACAATGTTCCATTGTGATATCATAATTCTCAATGGTGCCCTGACAATGTTATAATATGATGTCACATTGT
>NW_008327827.1:0-470 GCF_000622305.1 Nannospalax galili
TTCAAAAAGTGCCTTGGCTATATTTTGTCCCCAAAGACCTAATTTGATGCCTGAGTTACAGCAGCAGTTACTTGTTAGTGAAACAATATACACTCTTGGAAATAAGTACTGGATCAAAAAGTCTGTTTCAATACCCTAATTATGTGAGAAAAAAAAAGCCAAAATCAAAACAAAACAAAACAAAACAAAAAAAAGCTATTTCCACATAAACTTCCAAGGCGAGCAGAAAAATCAAATCATACAGCTAAACAAATGTTTCAGAGACATCAGCCATCTGCCTGAAACCACACAGTACTTGCTGTGTTGTAATCCTATTTGTCATTAGGTTGCAGTTGGACCACAACACTATGTTAACTTCATTGTCATCTTCCTCGTAGTCTGGAGATTCTGTCATGTCCTAGTATAAGTCGGACTCTGACAAAGTCCCAAATGACTGGGTGCTAGTGGAACCCAAGTTCCAAGGAACAGGA
>NW_008327828.1:0-380 GCF_000622305.1 Nannospalax galili
TTTTGGCTGCAACAGGTATGATCACTCTTCATTGCCCTTGCGGGAATCCAAGGATTACTTTGAAATCTTTACAAGCTTGTGTAGGTGCTCCCTTTGCTATTTTATGGGAAGGTCCTCATGGTTTTATGTTTATCTCTCATAATTCTGATGGTTCTTTTCATGGATATTGTTCTTACAGTATTTTGTCGAATTGCATAACTAGATCAAAACTAATGAAGGTTTTTTTTTGTATTACACCACCCTTCTTCAGCTATGCTTCCTGTTACTCTCTCTGAACCATGGTATACAGATCCAGGTGTTCACTTTTTAACGATGCTACTACTACCCTTCAACGATCAAAATGTTTTGTTGCTGCTCTAATTCTTGGAATAACTGCTTTA
>NW_008327829.1:0-214 GCF_000622305.1 Nannospalax galili
ATCTACCTGATGACTTTATATCCATGCTCAGATGCCAAGGAGCTCAGATAAAAACTGACCGTGACTAGTAATAATCAGATATAAAGAGATTAGAAATATATGTGCAAACATCTTAGTGTCAATTGCATTTAAAATGAATTTTTCTGTGTGAAACTGTGTATTCTAATAATGAAATGGAGATCTTTTTTAAAGGTTAAAATCTTATTTAATTTTA
>NW_008327830.1:0-959 GCF_000622305.1 Nannospalax galili
ATCCCCCCATGTGCCATTATACTGTGGCAGAGTCCACCTCCAGCTGAGTCCTGGGCTGAAGGGGTAAAATTAACTGTGGCAGTAGAAATGACTATATCAGAAACCACAGTTGCAGTTCTAGTAGAGGCTGTTGGCTGACCAGCTCGGGAGACATAAGCCTGAATATGTTCTTTCTCTTTTTCTTCTCTCTCCCTCAGCAGCCTCCTGCAACCTTTATTTGTAATTAGAAAGCTTAAAACAGCATCAAAGCATCAGACCATAAATCAAATCATGAATTCGCACAATATTTCTCAGTATACAAATATTTCAATAATCACAGTAAAAGGAACGTACAAAGTTCAATGATTAAACTTTTCTTAATATAGCCAAGCAATGTCTTTATTGTTTTCTTTATAGCCTTGCAGTTTCTGTTTTACTAGACGTGTAATACAGTCTTTCCCATTTTCCCTTTAATTCGTTGATTTTAACATTTATAGGTGGCGTGCATATTTGAGAAAATTATTTTTCTCATGGGAACGGGAAAAATAAGCTCTTTTTATTTATTGTCTAACCAATTTTCCAATTGATCTTTCTCCTCTCCCTTTTGCTATATCTTCCTGAATGGTTTGTATTCTTTGAGTCATATGATTATTTTCTTCATTTCAATATCCTTTATTATTTTGCTGCCATTTATCTTTAAGGGCTTTGTGAATCGCTTTTAGTCTTGGTAAACGAATAGGCAATTTTTATTCAGAGGTCATGCACCACCAGTTATTTACTGACCTAGCAAATCTTTCCTTCCCTAAGCTAGCTAGTTTTTCCTTATAGCAAACTTTCTTCTCAATAGTTCCTTGTTCAGGATTAAAACCATAAACTCCTGTAAAAGGCAGCAAGGCATCTAGCAATTGCATGCTATATTTTCCTTTGGAGGGGAAACCAAGCCTCATTATTAATCACAAATGCAGTTCCAAATGACGTCA
>NW_008327831.1:0-559 GCF_000622305.1 Nannospalax galili
GAGATGCATGCGCCAACATCTCAGTGTTAGTAGCAAAAACAACGAGTCTTTTGCAAGGAAAAATAGTTTCTAAAATGAAATGGAGATCTTTTTTAAAGGTTAAAAACTCATTCAATTTTATGTCTTACAGGGCTTATACTGAGTTCAATATTGTATAACTTTATTAATTCAACTGTGAACCTAGAAACGTGTAGCCACTTGTGCAAGAACTGTGCTCTTGCACTGGAGTGTGTTACTGAATATGTTAAAGCTGTAGTGAAATGCTTCTAATCATGTAATTATTAAAAATTAAAAAAACTATGAAAAATAATTCTTCAAAGCATAAAAATTTGCTCAGCTTTAATATTTTACTGGTGCTAATCTATATTTGAAATATTGTTCCATTTTGTTTTGGTTATATAGAGGTTTTATTTCTGTACCCGTTGAACTTATAAACTGAGGATAGATAATGATAAGCAGAGTATGGAGGGTATAGTTAGAAAAGTACAAGAGAGATACTAGTCTAAATTACACAGATGCTTTTAGAAGAAATGAATTTTCTTCTGTTGCATAACATGGC
>NW_008327832.1:0-244 GCF_000622305.1 Nannospalax galili
CCTGGAAGCTTGGCGATCCTGTTGCACACTGCTTGCTGGAAGCTTTTCAAACAGCACATCCTCCTGTCAGTGAGCTTGTGAGGTTTTTCATTTTTATTCTTCCAACGTGGTGCTAGCTCCGAAATGAGCATCAGAGTGCCACCTTAGACAGACGCCGTAGTCTGGTTAGAAGGAAGATAGATGCAGGTCTAAGAGGGATCTTCCACAGGTCTGTGTTGGCTGTGATCATGAATATTCTGCAATG
>NW_008327833.1:0-206 GCF_000622305.1 Nannospalax galili
AGGGAGAGTCAGTTTCTTTAAGGGTGTGATATCAGGTAGGCTTACCAGGCTACAGGGGGTGGAATCACATCCGAGAACATTTGGGAAACAATAATTAGACTCAATAAGTCTTTAAAAAATAATAATAGAATAAATGAAATTATTGGGAAATAGAAAGATAGGGGTGGAGATAGGGGATGGGATCTAATTATGATCAAACCACTTTG
>NW_008327833.1:5205-5862 GCF_000622305.1 Nannospalax galili
CACCTGACCAAAGACATTAAAGAGCTTTACAATGAAAATTTTAAATCTTTAAAGAAAGAGATTGAGGAGACATCAGAAGATGGAGGGACCTCCCATGCTCATGGATTGGAAGGACTAATATTGTCAAAATGACCATCCTACCAAAAGCCATTTATAGATTCAATGCAATGCCAATCAAAATCCTGATGACATTTTTCACTCAGAATTTGAAAAACCATCCTAAGATTCATATGGAAGCACACAAGAGCTCAGATAGCCAAAGCAACCCTGAGCACTAAGAGCAATGCCGGGGGGATTTCTATGCCAGATTTTAAGTTGTATTACAGGGTTATAGTCATAAAGTCAACTCTGAAACTGTTAGAAGAAAACATTGGCAAAAACCTAACATATATAGGTGTAGGAAAGGATTTTCTAAACTAGACATCAATTGCTCAGGAAACAAGGTCAAGACTCAACAAATGGGACCTCATTAAACTAAAGAGCTTCTGTACATCAAAGGAGGCAACCAGGGAAGCAAACAGAAAACCCACAGAATTGGAGAATAATCTTCACCAGCAACACACCTGACAGAGGTTTAATACCCAAAATGTATAATGAACTGAAAAAAAAACAGAGAATCAAGATAAGAGGTAACCCAATTAAAAGATGGGCTAAGGA
>NW_008327834.1:0-258 GCF_000622305.1 Nannospalax galili
GTTCCCCCAAGAAGGAACTATAGATGAGAAATGCTGGATGTGCGTTGGTAATTGCCTCCAAGATTGCTGTAATACCTTTGGGCCTGAAAAGGTCCCAGTCTCTGCCTTTTCATACAGGAATTTGATTAATGATATTCTCAAGGTTTATAATCACTCCCCTGACCTAAAGAGTCTTTTAAAAGAAAGAGAAAAAGTTCTTAAAGGACCCTCCCGCCCTCCATCTAAGCATCCCTCCATTATAATTGATCTTGAGGACAA
>NW_008327835.1:0-315 GCF_000622305.1 Nannospalax galili
GAGATATTTGAGGTGTAAAGGAAACAGAGCAGGTTGATGGTGGATGAATTTTTCCTTACCTAGTAACTCGACTGAAGAGTCACCATAGATGGCATCTAAGAAGTAAGCACGGCAGAAGAGGAAGATTAGCTGTAATGATTTTCACCCCAATTCACACATCTTCTAAATGAAATCTTATCCTGGGGTATTGCGGCTGAAAATCTCGTCCGCGTTGGTTTTATGTTTCCCCGGTTCAAAGACATTTTTCTCGCTCTTTAGAATGTGTCAGACATAATTTCTAATATTCATTAAATATTCGCAGAATTTCATTGTCAT
>NW_008327836.1:0-207 GCF_000622305.1 Nannospalax galili
TTTGGTATTGGAATGTTTCATGTGCCATCACAATGCTCCAATGTGCCATCTCTATGCTCCACTATTTAGCTCCAATGGGCCATCAAAATGTTACAATATGACTTCACAATATTCCATTGTACCACTACAATGCTCATTGTGCCACCACAATGCAAGATCGTGTCGTTACAATGATCCATTGTGTTGTCACCATGCTCAATATGCAAA
>NW_008327837.1:0-267 GCF_000622305.1 Nannospalax galili
GATTTTTGTTATTTCTTCTTGTCTACTAGTTATGGCATTGATTAGTTCTTGTGTTTCCAGAGTGTGATTTACATGTACTCATTCTGATTTTTTAATGTAGGTACCTAGAGCTATAAACATCCCCCTTAGGAGTGCTTTTAGGGTGTCCCAGAGGTTTTGTTTCATTATATCCTCATTTCATTTTGTTTCAGGAATACTTAATTTTATTTCTTTTTTATTTTTTTTGACCCATTCATCATGATTTAGGAGTGTGTTGTTTAATCTCTA
>NW_008327838.1:0-892 GCF_000622305.1 Nannospalax galili
AGATTTTAAAAAGCCATTTTTTTCATAAACTTTTTCTTGGGGAAGGGGCTCTCTGCGCCCCTGCGGGTTTCCCCTTAGGAGACACGACTTCATGCAACACTCACCCAGATGGCAGCTGGCTCACACTGAGGGCATGCATGCCATGCTGGTCATAGCCTTTTCAACCCCCTCCAGGGGCTCATGCCACAGTACACCGCTGTGTCTGTCTGCAGATGCAGGGCTTGCACCTTTTCTCCTTTTAGCCTTTTCTCCCTTCAAAAGCTACTTCCATCACATAGTTACGTTTTTTCCAATCCAGACTGACAGCCCTCTTCAAAGGAATTCACCATGCGAGTTAACAGTCTTGCCTTAGTGTAAAAATAATATATGGATAAACAATTTTAAAAAATTTTAGGCTAAAGAAGAACAAATGCCTTTTGGTACTAATTATATTGGTATGTTTAATACTAATAAAACAATTATTAATTAATAATTTACTAGATATCAAAGTTCTCTTGTAAACTAAAATTGTTAAATTACAACATGGTTCATATTAAAAATATAAATTAACTTTTAAAAGCCAGTTGCTTCTGCTCCAGGGTGCAATTTATCTTTATGTTTAGATATGTTTTATATAAAATGAACATTTTCCAAGTCTGTATAAAACATCTCTAAACCTTTAAAGGAGCCAACCTTAACAGCAGGGTTCCCCAACAGTCAATAAGGATGTTGCAGATATGGCTCAGCAGTTAGTTATATAATACATTTAAGAGAAATGTTCATCTCTACATATGTGAGATAAAAATTACTTGGTAAATTTATAGATTTGTTTATAATGTTATTAAAATTAGTAAATTTTAAAAACTTAAAAGTCTAAACAGGGTTATAGCACAGTTTTCCTAAATTGATTATG
>NW_008327839.1:0-303 GCF_000622305.1 Nannospalax galili
GAAGTGTCCTGATCACTGGGAAATTAAGCAATTAAGGACAGAGTTAGACACAGTAAAAAAGGAACCGTTAAAGAACAAGGAGAAAAGAATTAGGACCACCCCAACACCCCCTCCGAAGGCAGTTGCGCCTCTCATGATTGCCATGGCTCAGGAGCCTTCGGCAGGGAAATGCAAATTAAAACCACTTTAAGATTTCACCTTACCCCAGTCAGACTGTCTAAGATCAAGCAAACAAATGATACCAAATGTTGAAGGGGATGTGGGGAAAGGGGAACACTTATCCACTGCTGGTGGGGCTGCAAA
>NW_008327840.1:0-898 GCF_000622305.1 Nannospalax galili
TGCGGAACACCATGGTTTGCTCTCACTTGAGTTGGAACTTCAGCACCATTCCAAGGGTCTGGTCTTCATTCTGGGGCAACTCCTGATTATTCTACAAGGAAAAAAATAGATAGGAAATTTGTTTTGACAAAACAAATAGGAGAAAGTTAACATAACTTTTTTCACGTGTGTGTGTGTATACACACATGTGTGTAAGTGTGTCTGGGGGTGTATAAGTGCAGGTGTCAGTGCTGTGACACTTGTGTGAAGGTCAAAGGACAACCTTGGGTGTCAGTCCTCACCTTCCATCTTTTCTGAAGCAGGTTTCGTTCATAGCTTATACACTAAACTGTCTCTGTCTCATGAACTCCTGGAAACTCTCCTGTCTCTGCCTCCCATCTCACCGTAGGAGCCCTGGGATTACAGGGGTGTTCTGGGAATTCAAACTATAGTTCTTATGTTTGTATGGAAGTTGCTTTATCTGCTGAACCACCCCCAACCTCTATGCGTTTGTTTGTTTTTTTAGCAATCAACATGTCAGTTCTCAGAGGATGCCAGTAAACCAAAAGTAGGTCTTAAAGTCTCAGAGATCCACTAGAATTTTTCTAACCACATAGGATCTCAGAGCTTTGAGGTTATGTTGTTTGGATGGATCCTTCAGGAGATGACCTACTTTGGAGACTGGAGAAAAGGTAATTCAGCATGGAGATTGGCCTTATTGACATCAATTCACTGACCTGACTCCATGTCTAAGCTTACTGGTGCCTATGAAAATTGAAATCACAGAAGTAACAAGGCTG
This sequence comes from Nannospalax galili, assembly GCF_000622305.1. Classification (NCBI taxonomy): domain Eukaryota; kingdom Metazoa; phylum Chordata; class Mammalia; order Rodentia; family Spalacidae; genus Nannospalax; species Nannospalax galili. The sequence continues at coordinate 780 of NW_008327840.1, forward strand.
GACAGTGCAGGTCTTCTGATTTCTGATTCCTTATAAAATTGCCTTCATTGTCACACCCTGTTCAACTAAGAATCAACTCAAACCTGCAGTTTTTGACTAATTAAGGAAGTGACCTATAT
>NW_008327841.1:0-212 GCF_000622305.1 Nannospalax galili
GATGATAGATAGATGATTGATAAATGATAGATACATAGATAGATGATAGATGGGTAGATAGATGGGTAGATAAATACATGATAGGTGATAGATAGATAGATAGATAAATACATGATAGGTGATAGATAGATAGATAGATAGGTAGATGATAGATAGATAGGTAGATAGATGATAGATAGGTAGTGTCATGGTTTGATTCTTCATTGCTGTGA
>NW_008327842.1:0-729 GCF_000622305.1 Nannospalax galili
AGGGATAGTGAAAGCAAAACACTCCCTATCCTCAGGATGTAAAGGAATAGAGAAGAAACAGTCCTTTATATCAATTAGTATAATAGCTTGTCCTGCAGGCACAGCTGCAGGAGATGGAAGGCCAGGCTGTAGCGATCCCATCTTTTTCATACTCACATTAACTTTTCTTAAGTCTTCTAAAAATCTCCATTTTTCATGAGTTTTCTTTTGTATTACAAATAGAGGCGTGTTCCAGGGGCTGTTAGAGGGCTCTAAGTGCCCTCTATCTAATTGTTCCTGTATGAGACCCTGCAAATGAGGCAATTTATTACTAGAAATAGGCCATTGGTCTACCCAGCCAGGGTCATCAGTTAACCATTTGAGTTTTATGGGCTCAAGTGGCAGAGCAATGGACTTTAGAATTTTGAGTGTTGAATAAAAGAATTATTAACAGTATAAGACTGTTCAGAGGCACAGTCATAATTTTTGGTCCAGGCTGAGGAGAGAGACACCTGTAATTGTTCTAGAACATCTCTTCCCCAGAAGCTAGTGTTAATGCCTGTGGTGATAAATGGCTGAAAAGTTCCAGGGACCCCATCTGGGTCTTCCCACTGTAGAGGATGGAAAGACTAGAGTGAGGAAACTGTTCCTCCTACCCCCAAGGGGGGGCCTTTTTTGTGGGCCAATATGATGGCCAGTCCTCATGTCTAATAATTGATTGATCAGCCCCTATATCTAACAGACCTCTTA
>NW_008327843.1:0-251 GCF_000622305.1 Nannospalax galili
CACTACACCTGACTGGGAAAAGAGGCTCTTAAAATGGCCTCAAGACAGAGTGTTTTTAAAAAATACTTTATTTATTATTTTTATTTTATGTGTATGCATGTAATTGCCTGCATGTAGGTAAGTGCACCCGTGTTGTGCAATGCCTGCGGACGTAAGAAGAGACTGTTGGATCCCCTGGATCTGGAGTTATGGACAGTTGCTAGCTGCCATGTGGCTGCTGGGATTCGAACCCAGGTCTTCTGCAAGAACAG
>NW_008327844.1:0-232 GCF_000622305.1 Nannospalax galili
GCATGTGTGTGTGCATGTGTGTGTGTATGTGTGTGTGCATGTGTGTATGTGAGTGTGTATGTGGATGTGTGGATGTGTGTGTGTTTGTGCATGTGTGATTGTGTGCATGTGTGTGTGTGTATGTGTGTGTGTGCATGTGTGTGTGTATGTGTGTGTGTAGATGTGTCTGTGTGTGGATGTGTGTGTATGTATGTGTGCATGTGTGTATGTGTGTGTGTATGTGTGTGTGTAT
>NW_008327845.1:0-3254 GCF_000622305.1 Nannospalax galili
ATTCATATATATGCCACATTCATTTTTGTCTCAGATCCATTCATATATGCAGTGTATTCATTTTGGAACTCAATGCCATGCATCCTATGACATTTTACCTTTCTAGTCCCGTGCTTTGTTTTTCTCTTCAGTAACATTAATTGAGCACTCCTGACATGCCACTGCTGGAAGTACCTATAACCATTATTTCATTTAACCCTAAAATGCCCTTATGAGAGAAGTGCTAGTCCCATGGCTCCGTCTTCCCCCATAGTTGCTAGATGAGGAACCAGATGCAGAGATATTAAGTAAATGGCCACATTTGCACAGCCAGCAAGAGGCATAGCTGGAGTGAAAACCCAACTTTTAACTGCCACATAGTGTGTAGCCCCCTTGGGAGTTTAAGAGGTATCAGTCACTTCTTGGGTTTATAGACAATTCAATATACTAAACAACTAGTTTTTAAAGGTTCTGTGTCCCTACCTTCTCAATATTGTTTTATTATTAATTAGTTTGTTTCAGCCTATGCCTACTTTTTTTGACTGTGGATACTGTCTGTGGATCAGCCAACTAGACACACAGCTTCAGCTCATATGTATATTTGTTAAGCCAATAAGACTTCTTTCCTTGGATGCAGTCCTTGAGATGTCCTTCTAGGTGATATCAAATAATTAACACCCTCAGGGTTCTGGTTTTTAACCTTTCATAAAGTATGCCTGCCAGTGTGTGTGCACAGCACCCCTTCTGCTGGCCGCCTTGCGCAAGTCGAGTCTGTGATGATTTAAATAAGAATGTCCTCCATAGGCTCCAAATATTTGGACACTCAGTCCCTAGTTGGCGGCGCTGTTTTGGGAGGTCTTAGAAGGTGTGGCCATGCAGAAAGAAGATGTCGCTGGGTACGGGCTTTGAGAGTTCTTAAGCCTTGCTGGATTTCTAGTCACTCTCTGCTTCCCGTGCCTGCTTGAAGATGTGAACGCTCCTCTTTCTGTTCCAACCACCTCCTGCCTCCATGCCTCCCCACCATGATGGACTCAAATCCGTTTGGAATTGTAAATTCAAATAAACTCTAAGTTCTCTTGGTCACAGTGTTAGTTCACAGCAACAGAAAAGTAACTAATACAGAGTCCCAGACCATTTTCTTTTCTGTGTGTTCAAATGTCCAGTCAAGAACCTTATTCTGTGTTTGCCTCCCTTCTTATCCCCTCTTCCATGGTGAGAATAGCATGTGTCTTCCAGCAGTCCTTTTCCCACTAGCTCTTGGCCTGATCCCCAGGGCTGTGATCACAGGGGAGGAGGCTCTCCGTGTGTGGCCCATGCAGCACCTGGATTGAGAACTCCTTTAAAAGATGAACCCTTGCTGCCTGTGCTGAACAGCATTTCCCACATGGCAGTGCCTGTACTGACATGGGGATCTTTAAAATATTCTCCTTGGCATGAAGGTCAAAGAAAAGTGGTGGTCCGGAGGCTCTAAGGCCCTTTTTGTTGTCTTTGGGTGTTCTCTCTTAGTGTCAGTTCATTCTGAATTGTTGCCTTCCAAGTAACATTTCTTTAGCTTCCTAGCTCTCTTACATTAGTCTAGGTTTGCATCCCTGCCCTCATTCATCTTTTGTACAGACCCTCGAAAATCTACCCCATCAGAAACCCAGCACAAGCCAGGTGTGGTGGCACATGACTTTAATCCCAGCACTCAGGAGGCAGAGGTAGGCGGATCTCTGTGAGTTCAAGGCCAGCCTGGTCTACATAGTTAGTTCCAGGACAGCTGGGGCTACAGGGAGACCCTGCCTCAAAAAAGACCAAAGAAAAATAAAAAAGAAAGAAAACCCAGCATAGTAAAATCAGCGCCTTGCTGTCCACTTTCCTCTGTGTCTCTTTGGGAAATTGGGAAATGAATCCAAACCATTTCTTGCCGTGGTCAGTGTGGTGGTACCTGCTCTGACTGTTGTATTTACTTCCTTGTTTGGAGTCTGTTTGGGGCTCTGTCTCCTAGAGGGAATTTCTGATTTGTTGCCACTCCAAAGCCATGGTATTTGGGATTTTTGATTGATGCTCATTGCTTTGTTGAGTTTCATTTTTCACTTTTCTACCCAGCTTACCAAACATTGGGGTGCTCCTTTGCATTTAGCACAGTTTGCCAGCTATGCTTCCCTTATGACCTTCTTTAACAGCTGACCTCTGCTCCATGTGCTCACTGGGCTTTCTGCCGTGGACACATCCACTGGGGATGTTTCTTCTGCCCTAAATCATCTCAGCAATTGCCTCTTTCAACACTGGAGCAATTCCTGCCCTGTCTACTGCAGGCTAATGGCCCTGCTGGGGAAAGCCCTTCGAGTAGGATCACTGTTAAATCCATTTTGAAAAGCTCACAGTCTCCTACACAACACAAAGTCTCCCCATTAAACTTGTCCACCGCTTTTTGTCCTGTTCCCTTTGGTAACTCTGCATGTGCTAGCCAGTGGTGAGTCCTTGTTCATTTTGCATATTTTATACATGGAGACACTGCAGACAACAAATAGCCAGTCCTCCTCTCTCAACCATCGTGCTCTGTGGTTATAATCTCTTCCCCAGTGGTGTAGCCTGAATGTATAAGGGATGGGCCAGATACAGTTTACTAGAATGTCACATAACATTTGTGTTTTATTATTTCTTTTTGCTTTGTGATAATGAGATGGCAGGAAACAAGCTTAAAGATAAACCCCTCGAAATTCTTTTCTCAAAAGGGAAGGCTTAAGGCTACCTTTGTGTACAATGGATTTTTTTGTGTTTTATTTTTTAGTGTCCAAGTGTATGTGTGAGGTGCATGTGTGTATGGGTGTGCATGGGTGTCATTTCCTGGTGTGTCATCCACCTTGTTTATTTGTTGTTGTTATTGTTTATAAGACAGTCTCTCACTGGCTGGAACTCACCAAGTAGACTGCACTGGCTGGCCAGCAGGCCTCTAGTGATCTACTTTTCTCCCCCTCCCCAGCACCAAGATTGCAAGCAAACGACACCATGCATGACTTTTTAAAAAAAAAATGTAATAACTACATGATTAGAAGAAGCATTTCATTACAGATTTAACATATTCAGTAACATACTCCGAGCAAGAGTACATCCCTTTCATAAGTGGCTGTAAATTTCTAGGTTCGCAGTTGAATTAATATAGTTATACAATATTGACCTCAATATAAGCCCTGTAAGACATAAAATTGAATGAGTTTTTAACCTTTAAAAAAGATCTCTATTTCATTTTAGAATATATTGTTCCTTGCAGAAAGACTCATTGTTTTTGCTAC
>NW_008327845.1:4453-12272 GCF_000622305.1 Nannospalax galili
TTCTCAGATAAACCTTACCTAGACATATATTTCTTGATCTGCTATGTATAATTTGTCAGTAGGTTGTTGAACTAATATGGTTCCCTCTGGTTTTTAAAAGCAGCTAGGCATTATTTATCTCTTGTATTGTCTAACCTTTCCATCATGGTTTCCTCAATTAAGGTGCCCCCATTTTCCCCCTTTCTCCCTTAATAATACCCTTCTCCTACGATCCTACCTCTCTTGAGCTCCTTCTTTCCCTTTATCCCCTAGGTTCCTTGTAGTGAATTCAGGTTCTCACACTTGCAAGGCAAGCGCTTTCCCCAATGAACTATCTCCCAAGCACTCTTTTATTTTCTTTGAAGAATTTTAGACGTACAGGAAGTTTCCATACCAGTAGAACAAGTTCCTGTGTCCCCACTCAGCCTGTCCCAGTACAGCATCTCACTGGCATACATAATGACAGTTACACCTTTCTGAGGTTTGGCCTGTCAGAGGAAGGTCCAGCCTGGACTCCGTGGGTGCAGATTGGGATGCACTGTCATAACTAGAGCAGCTTTGGATGGTACTGACTAATGTACAGTAGAGATGCCAGCTCAGCCCTCCTGGACACTGTAGCCATTGAGATGCCAGTCACTATTAATGACCTCTTCTGTCTGTGTATACGTATGTATGTGTGGTGTCCTTGCATGTATGTGCATTTGCAGGTGTGTCCAAGTACATGAGGAGGCCAGAGGTTGATGTTAAGAGTCTTCTTTCCTCTCTCTCCACCACATACATTGAGACACTGAACATGGGACTCACTGATTCTGCTGGTCTAGCCAGCTTGCTTCAGGGATCCCCTGCCTCCACCTCCTGCATGGCACTTATTTTGATGCTGGGCATTGAAACACTCCAGGCCTCTGCTTTCAGGGAGCCATTTCCCCAGCCCACTGTCCCCTTTTTTTGCTGATGAAGGAACTGGGCTTCACAGGGTTGCATATTCTGGAGTGTGTGGCATAGTCAGTGTTCATGGCCAAGTGTTTAACCAGCATACTCTTCCTTTCCTGTTGCTTTCAAGGTGCTGTGGAGTTTGGATGGGACAGTTTCTCTTCTTCACTATTGTGGAGTAAATAAAGTTCCACTCTTTTGGGGGTAGCTGCCACTAACAGACAGACAGGGACCAGTGAGCATATAGAGGCAGAAATCTGGTGACTGGCTGTCAGGATCAGGACCAAGGAATACAAGAGGGGCACGCTTGCTGGCAGGAGATCTGTCTGGGCTAGGCATGGCAGGCAGTATACAGATCCTCCACAACCTGAGTACCTCTCAGAGGTGACTCCCTAGATCCCACCATTGGCCCTAGCTGGGAAGGACCAGACCTTTCTTTAGGGGCCTGATTCCCAACAGATTCACTGTTCCAACTCTTGCTGCTACTCTTGAAATAAGCACCTGGCTCTGTGAGTGTGTGGGAGAGGCAGGGTAATGGGAAGCAAGGTCACAAGGAGAAGGTCTCGCTTTGTCTCAGTTGCTTTGTTGGTGCCAGGAGCCCAGGCGACCTTGGTAACTTGATCACCCACATTCCATATGGAGTCTGATGGCTGAGGGATGATGAACACTTTTGCTGTTAGAGTGTTTTCATGTTACCTGAGCCTTATCACAGACTTTCCGGGGAGGAAACTAAGCTTCCAAGAGGGAAAGCAGTGGGTCTCAGGCTCTCTGCTGAGAATTTTGCACAACCAGGTGGGGGTCTGAGGCTTGAGGAGGCCCTAGAGTACATCCTGGATTTTGGTGTTCCATGGATCAGCATTCTGACTGGGGTACTGTGCTACTGACCAGCTTAGAGTTCCTCTCCAGGGCCCAGTTTCTTCAGCTCTTAAATACGCACCCTCACAACCCTTGCCCCATCAGGTTCTTGCGAGGGAGAGGACATAATGCTTAAGAAGAGCTTGGCAGAGTGCATGGCACAAGTAATACTCAGGCAATGTTAGCTGTTAGCGCTGCTCCCGTTCTCCAGACATTAGGCATAAATCTGACTATAGTTAATGAAATACTACAGCACTGTTGACTTAAACACAATAAAAAGTCAGAAGGCAGGCAGTTCAGGGCTACCACAGGACTGAATTATGCCTTCAAAGACACTTTGATTTTAGACAGGCATGGTGATGTTACCTTTAAGGAGGCAGAGGCAGGTGATCTCTGTGAGTTCAAGCCCAGACTGGTCTACATAGAGTGTTCCAGACCAGCTGGGGATATAGGGAGACCCTGTTTAAAAAATAAAAAGACACTTTGCTTTTTTCATTCCCTTCTACTCTCTGGAGCATATTGATCTGCTACCCCCTGGTTACAAGGTGGCCACAGCCCCTCTGTCATGTTTGAGGCCAAGGCTGAAGGACAGCAGTAGCCATAGATCCCTCTTGTCAGACAAGCAGATACCTCCCCAGAAGCTGCTGGTTCCTGCTTTTGTGTCCCAGTCATATGTTTGTGGCACATAGGCAGAACAATGCCTTTTCTATACTGGTTCCCCTTTGTTTCCACAAAATGTGCACTGTTTTATTTGCACATTTTTTTCTTTTTTAAAATTTTACTATTTAGCCCCATAAAAATAGTCTAAAACAAGCTGGGTGTGGTGGCGCACGCCTTTAATCCCAGCACTTGGGAGGCAGAGGCAGACGGATCTTTGTGAGTTCGAGGCCAGCCTGGTCTACATAGTGAGTTCTAGGACAGCTGGGGCTACAGGGAGACCCTGTCTCAAAAAGACAAAAAAAAAAAAAAGTCTAAAACCAACAAATAGCATCTGCCACATCTTAGAAACTTCATCCTTTTCTCCTGTCTTTCAGTATTCCCTCCCAGAGGCAGCCCTTGTTCTGATCTGTCACCACAGGTCAATTTTGCCAGTTCCTGAGCTTCCGGCAAATGGGAGGTGTATTTTCGTGTGCACTTTGTGGTGTGACTTTCCTTGTCTGTGAACTTCATTTATATGACTGAGGGGCAGGCCTGCATTTTGGTTCTTACCTTCTCCATACTCTGTCCACACAGAGCTAGAATAATAAGGATGTGGGCTGCCCAGGGCCAGAAGCTTACAGCTTCTGCTGATGGAGTATCTTTCCTCATGAAAACCACCTCTTGACATTTTGCAAAGCTTGCCTGGGTCCTGCTTGCTCCAGTTCCAAGTCTGTTTTAAAAAGGAGTCTCTGGGGGACTTGTGTGCTTGCTGGGGGTGCTGTTGACACAAAAGAATCTTCTTGAGTACTTACCTCTCATTTAGAGAGGAGTGAAGAAGAGAGCAAGGGAGGGATGTGTTCTCAAGGACATGTTTAGGCAAAGGGAAAATGTTAGGTATCATTCAGACCTGGAACCTGAAAGTCAGATTATAATGGATTTGCATCATTCTGTTAACTCCCCCTCTGCATCCTCAATTTTAAGCTCAAGGACCCAAGAACCACCTAGTAGCTCTTCCCCCCCTCCTCCCACCTCCATTGAGGCTGGGCAACCTGGTACGAATTAACATTGCCTCTTGAGAAGTCTTCCCTAAGACTGTAGGTGATGGACTTTCCCTGGCAAAGCTGGTTTGCCTTTCCTCAATCAAACAATCCACCCTGGAAGAGCTTGAGAGGAGAAGAGAGCTAAGGTATGGCAATAGAGTCTTAAATGAAGAAGAAAGGCGTGGGCAATTCCAAGATGTGATCATGTGAGCCCATCAGGGATGCAAGAGACCGTTCGGATTCTACAGTTAGCGCTAGCAGCTGCTCAGCACCACCTCTTCAGGCAGCTGCTGGTTCTGAGACTTGTATCTCTTGGAACAATGCTCTGGAATATTCTCCTAAGGCTTACTTAGGGATTCTTTATGTAAAGCAGTTAGAGTATTTTATTATAATGAAGGAATAATTTCTATATTCTGGGTCCTTGTAAGGGGCATTGCAATATTATTTCAGTTATTCTCCATAGGACCTGGGAAGGTAAGCGGGATTATTCCCATTTTACTAGTAAGTAAATTGAGGGCTTGAGAGCTTAAGAAAGCTTCTAATGGGTAACAGATAGTAAGAAGAAAGGTGAGTTGGGCATGGTGATGCATGCCTATAACGAGCCTTCAGGAGGCAGAGGCAGGAGGATGATGGCGAGTTTGAGACTAGCCTGGTCTAAGTAATGCGTTCTGGGCCAGCCAGCCTTAACATAGTGAGACTTTGTCTGAAAGCAAACAGAAAAGAATTCAAAGAAGAAAGACTGATATTTAAAACCCAAATAAAGCCCTGCCTCTCTGTGCTTGCCTTCCTGCCATTTCTTCCCTTGTCCTACTTAAGCAGTTCAGTGTTCAGTGTTCAGCCAGGAGCTGACTGATTCTAGAGTGGCTGAAAGCTGCTGATGCCTCGTTCACTGCTTTGATCTTTGCTGTTCTTAAGGCTTCACGAACAGTGCATACATCTCTACTAGATCCTTCAAGTGCATTTTATGAAAGGAATTTTTTAAAAAATTTTAGAGCTGAGCATATGGTGAAGACCCTCAAAAACCACTGGTTTCATCTGTGTCACAAGTGCACAGCAGACCATCAGACCTTGAGTGCAGGTCTCACCTGTGCTACCGTGTCCCTTGTTATGAGATAAGGCTGCTAATTATGTGACCACTGTCTCCACCTCTTCCCAAAACAGGTGTTCTAGGACCTTTTCTGTTTGTGCCTGTGATTTGCTAGTGGGTTTCACATGCAAATGTGTCTTGAAGGAGACCTAATAATTAAATGCAAATCCCAAGAAGTAGGGGACACTGGGGCTTTTCATAGTGAAAGACCATGTCGATATGTAAATTCATGACTTTTCCAAGTAAGCTACATTTTTCCATTGCATTTCCCAATCTAGCTTCCTCACCAAGAAAGGGTTTTGGTTATTAAATAATTCATATTGAAGCTTAGATTCCTTGAGGGCCTGGCAGTCTTTCATCTTGGATTAGATGATACAAAATATTGCCAATAGCCAACCTCAGGTTGCCAACCTGAATATAAATCCTTTCCTGTTCAGTGTATGAAATTATAATGTAAACTGTTTTATATTATACCTGATACTACTGAACTGAAGGAAGGTGCTGTTGAATAACTCTGAAAATAAGTAGTAAGGTATTATGGTCTGGTTGGTGATGTATGCTCTATATTTAAACAACTTACTACTGTCATTCTAGACCCAACAAAGAGAAGACTGGCCATGTGAGTGGCTCAGGAGCATCTGTGGTCAAGCATGGACTTAATCCAGAGAAGGGCTTCATGCAGGTTCATTATTTAAAGGTAAGTACACTTAGTGGCACTAGCTGCTTGTTAAAGGACAGCACTTCTGAGGCCTTTCAACTGAACAAGGCCAGTAATGTGACTGAGGCAATGGAAAGAGTCTCCAGCTCAACCAAGCACTCTTATCTGAGTGCCCACCAGTTAATGCACTCCATACCTCCAATCAAGGCCACTTTTAGAAGGCCCAAACCCAAGTCCCTGCCCCCTCACTTTCTTCTCACTATAGATGAGTGGTGACTAAGAGGCCTGGGAACTAATGTGGAGGCACTGGGCCTTTCCTCCCTGTCTTACACAGTCCAGAGAGAGGTGTGATGGCATTAGCAAAGTCGTTGAGGGCTCCAAGTCTACCCTGCATTTCAAGTCTGGCCTCCCTGTTTAGAATATAAAAAGGACCTTGGGGCAGAAAGACCCAGATGCACCAGTACATTGTGGGTGAGCTAGGCTAGATGATGTAGGCATTTTTGTGATGAGCGTGTGATGGACATCTAGTTTTCTGCCTCTCTTCTTTCTTTCTCCCAGGGCTACTTTCTTCTTCAGTTCCTTGCCAGAACACTTGGAGACAAGACCCATTTTTCATTTTTAAGAAAATTTGTACACATGTTTCATGGACAATTGATTCTTTCCCAGGTAATTCATGGGGGCCTCGTGAACTCATGACATACAACTGGAGAAGCTGTAGCGTGTGGTGATTAGATTATACCAGCACTGAAAAACAGGAGAAGGATGTACAATTTCATTCGATGGGAGAAACAGTTAATGAAGTGGGCACAAAGGAAGTGCTATGTGCAGGGGAGCGTGAGCTGCCCGTAGTCTAGGGACGCGCTATAACCTAAAGCTGTCTGTACACAGCCATAGAAATAGTTGCTTCCTAGGTGAAAAACCAAGCAATCCTGCTGGCGTCACCTGGGTAAGCTCATCTTCTGACCCTATAGTCTCTGATGCCCCAGCCTCAGAGTCATCCTGGTTAGCAGCAGCCACCTCCCTAACCTTGACACTATTCATTGCATTCAGTGTCCCCACCACTGTCTCTATTTTCATCCATGGGCCGATCATTTCTTTTCCATCTTTTTTATGCCTTGCATTTCACTTCTGTGGCCTTTCGCATCTGATTTTCCTTCATGTAATGTGTTTCAGGGTTCATGTAGTACACTGTGGCCTTTGATTTTCCTTCATGTAACGTGTTTCAGGGTTCATGTAGTACATATCTGCACTTCATTCCTTTTTGGTTTTGTGGGACTTTTTTGGTTTGTTTGTTTTAGATAATGTCTATTTCTGTTACTTGGGCTGGTCTCTTAACTTCCAGGCTCAGGGCTGGAGAGGTGTCACTTGCTGTGACAGCACCCATGTGACAATCCAGGCATAGTCCTGTGCACACCTGTAACCCCAACACTAAGGTGGGAGGCAGAGACAGGAGAATCACTAGGGATCACTGTCTGCAAGCCTAGCGGGAAAACATGAGGTCCAGGTTCAGGGAGAATCACTGTTTCAGTGGACACAGCACAGCGTGATAGAGAAGGGCACCTAACACCCTGGTCTCAACATGTTCACAAGCACCTGCACACACATGTGCATGCAACATAGACAAACACACACTCAGACATATACACCAAAAACAAAACAAACAAAAACCTTAGCCCAAGTGGTTTTCCCACTTCACTCTACTGAATAGCATTTTTTTTTACTTTATCTTTTATTCAATTTATTCAAGTGTGTGTGTGTGCACGGCGGGGGGGGGGGTCAGAGGATAACTGTGGGAGCTGATTTTCTCCACCACTCTGAATCCTGAGATCGAACTCAGGTTGTCAGGCTTGGCAGCAAGGGCCTTTACCACTGAGGCGTCTCACAAGCCTGCGTTCCTTTTTCAAACTTCAGTTTGCTCATTGTGGTAAAATACGTATAAAATAAAATTTATCTTTTTAAGTGTCCAGTTTAATGGAATTAAGTAACATCCACACTTTTGTCCCACTGTCAGCGTTATCTGTTTCTAGAACTTTCTCATTTTCCTCAACTGAAACTCTAGACTAGTCATTCGCCTGCCGCTCCTCACTCTTCCTCCTCCAGTCTCTGGCAGCCTCCTCCCTGCTGTGTTTCTTCACTTGACTGCTATGGCTGCCTGGTGTAAGTTGAGTTGTGCAGTGTTTGGCCTGTGTCTGGCTTGCCTTACTTAACACATCTTCAAGGGCCATCCACGTGTGTCAGTGAACTTCCTCCCTTTTTAAGGCTAAATACTCCTTTCATGTATGTGTTGCATCTTGTTTATCCACTCATTCTTTTATGAATATTTGGGTCATTTCCACCTTTTGACTTTTATCACTAATGCTGTTGTAACATTAGTGTACAACGACCGGTTTGAGTCCTTGCTTTCGATTCTTTTGAGCAAATCTCAGAGTGGGATTGCTGGATTATATGGTAATTATGTATTTTAAAATTTTCTCTCTCTGTGTGTATGTATATGTATATGGTACATATCTCTCTCTGTGTGTTTGGGTGCGTGCTCCTGTGTATGTGGGAGGCCATACGTTGATGTTGGGTGCTTTCCTCAACTACTTCCACTGTAGTTTTTGAGACAGGGCCCCACACTGAATCTGAAGC
>NW_008327845.1:12377-15605 GCF_000622305.1 Nannospalax galili
AAAAAAAAAAAAAGAATCAGTAGTATGTATTTCACTTCCTCTCAAGTTTCAAGAAAGAAAACTGAAAGGTCACTTTTTTCTCTTTAAACACTAGTGTGTAGCTTCTGAATAAAAACTGTGCCACTCTAACAAAAATGTGCTCAGCAGGTCTGACTCCTGGGATAGGCAGGGCCACCGGGGTGGGGCTGGGTGACCCGTCACAGTGGGAACTGGAGCCAGTGCCAATGTCCTGTGGGCTTGAGATGGAGAACAGGCATGGGAAAGGTCATGTCACTCAGACCTTTCCGAGCTAAGGCTCCAGAAGGCAGGGTCACCTGGTCATCCTGAGCTATGGCCTCCAGGCCTCCCCACTGAAGGAGCCCGCTCAGCTCCACAGCTACTGACTGCCCCTGAGCTGAGTTTCACTGCTGGCTCTTCCCAGCTGTTGTGTTGGAGGTGTAACGCAGGGGCACAGGTCCTGTCCTAGAGAGCCATCCCCATGCTGTGAGACTCGGCACAGCTTGTGCTGTCCCTGTGGCAGGCAGGATTCTCCAAGAAACACTCTTTGGATCCCTGGATGCCTCTGCAGAGTTAAGAACTGGGTCACACCCCTCCAGAGGGGAAAGGTGGCTTCCAGGCTGTTCTTTCCTGGCCAGTCTTCAGACTCCAGGCTTACCTATTGCTTATTTCAGTGGTGGCCAAGCCATCCTGATCCAGATGTGACTGTCAGGGACTCACAGACTTGACTCCCACCCAGTGTAGACACACACGTCAGTGCTATGCTAGGATTCCTTGGCCTCTGAGATCCAGGAAGGGCCTGTACCCTGCCAGCCTAGCAGCCCACTTGGCAAAAATTAACCAGTACCAGGACCAGCAGGAGAGGTGATAGTTGTTTATCCCCTGGCCAGACAGCAGCTCCTTTGAAAAGGAGGTTCCTGGTGACACCCTCAGCAAGACCATCAGGCCTGTCCCCTGCAGTACCCGCGCAGCACTCCCTGGGCACACTGAGGGCCATCAGCCTTTCCCCTGAGAGTGTGGGACCCGAGGGTGTGGGCAGCAAAGGCAGTAGGAACAGCTCAGGGTCACAGGGCCTTGTCTGGGAACAGGAGCGAAGATGCCATCTGCTTTCCTGACCTGGCCTTTGCTCACGGGGGCCTGAAGGAGACCTGCCAGAGGCGAAGCCAAGCATGTTGGGCTCCTCGGGTGCTTGTCGCATGGGGCGGGGCTCTTAAGTACCGCTGGAAGAGGACGGCGATGGAGTGGGGAAGTAAACAAACGGCTTGAGCGATGTCAGCAGCTGATCCTGTGGCCCGATCCTGCAACGGGTCTTGGGATGTCATTTGTACATGTCGGAAAATCACCCACTTCCTCTGGGCCTCATTTTCCTTGGTCCGAGTTAATTCCCTGTTAGGCTTCACAGTGGATTCAGGATCAGTTACACTCAAGCGGTCATTTGATCCCTGTGGCCCTAGTCAGGAGGGCCTGGTGCTGCCATTTTGCATCTGAGGATACAGGCTCAGAGAGGGGGTGACCTGTGATCGGACAGCAAGGCAGCCAAACAGGCTAGCCCACCTAAACGCCTCTCCAGCAGGTCACCACATTGGCTCATCAACTGTAAGGACAGAGTCCCACTAGAGTAGGGTGGCTTCTACAGTGAGCAGGGCAAAAAGGAACCACAGATAACTCATCTTCCCATCACAGACCCAGAAAAGTCAAGTAACTTGCTGAAGGTCACACAGCAAATTAAAGCCAGAACCAGGTCTGGCTCCTGCAGCTCTGGCATAGTAACCCAGATGTAGCCAGCCCTGGCAGAGGCCACACTGACCAGTGCCCCAGAGACACTACCTGTCCAGAGAGCATGCTCGGCTCAACCCATACTCTCCAGGACTTCCTATGTTGCTGTAAACTACAGAAAGGGAAACCCGGCAGGAGAGACCTGGAGAGAGAGGGCTAAACCTGGCACAGGCAGGGAGCTGTACAAAGGGGAGCAGCAGCCAACATCAGAGTGGCTGGGCACCAACCCTCAAATAGCTGGGCAACCCTGAGCTCCCAGGGCTGAGCATCAAGGACTTGGGAACCCAGAGCATCCTCCAGCCCGCCATAGACACACGCAACCCAGGGCTCCATGACCCAGGAAGAGCACCACCTGTGACATCATTCAGGCTCTGGTGGCTGCCTCATCCATTGTGGTGGGCAGCTAGGGTGGAAGGCTCAGTGAGATGAACCTCCACTGAGAATAAGACACAGAGCCTGCAACAGTTCCTGGGCCTGGAATATCCCAGGAGTAGCCTTCAACCTCTTGCTAGTGGAGCATGGGGCCCAAAGAGGGAGCGAGGCCACCTGGCTGCAGCAAGCAGGCAGTGGCTTCTTCCCAGTTTGCTGGTGTTGTGGGGGCGGGAGGTGGAGCCCTGGTCATCAGTGTCTCATACCAGGGCAGCCAGGGTGAGGCGTGTCCTATGTACAATTCACCATGGAGAAAAACTGTAGCTAGCCCCCGCGGTCCTGCCATGTCTGGGGCCTGGAACTCCAGGAAGGGCCAGTCCACGTCCATGGAGGAATGGCCCTACAAAGGCCCCTTGAACTGGTTACCCGACAGGTGCTGCCGGATGGAGGGCTTGGTGCTGGCGGCATCTCCTAGTTTCCTCCAGACCACGTTGCACATCTCTTGGACGATGGCCTTCTCTTTCTCGCTCAGGTCCTCCTCACAGCTGTCCTGGAGCTGGCGGTCGAGGTTCTCATGTACCTCCAGGACCTTCATGGCATGTACAACCGCCTCGGGCTTCTGTCCTTGCAGAGCTGTAGAGAGTGGAAGGGGGTGAGGACAGCTCAGGTACATGGCAGGCAGGGCCATTCTGCAGGACTTCTTGGTAGGAGGGTAGCAGGGACGCAAGCTGGGACTCCGAGTGGTATGGGGAGAAGCCTTTCCGCAGCGTCCGGAACTCTCCAGAGCCCACCTGTGGAGGGAACTTGTCACCCTCCAACAGCTTCACCTTGGTCTCCAGTGGCCTGATGTAGGTAGATAAGGGATCGTGCAAGCCGTTGGGGATGCTTCGGTGGTGCGGTGGCGCGGACAGGTCATACAGGGACCGGCGCGTGGCTCCGGCCTTGCCGTCCGGACCCTTGTGCGGACCAGGGAGCAGAAGCGCGGGGGTCACGTGGTGGTGATGGTGGTCCGGGCTGCCACCGCTGCCCGCACTCGAGGTGCTGCTGCCGTCGCCCATGTCGCGAGCCCCGGAGCCCGCCGCGCCG
>NW_008327845.1:16230-17240 GCF_000622305.1 Nannospalax galili
TGTTTCTTCACTTGACTGCTATGGCTGCCTGGTGTAAGTTGAGTTGTGCAGTGTTTGGCCTGTGTCTGGCTTGCCTTACTTAACACATCTTCAAGGGCCATCCACGTGTGTCAGTGAACTTCCTCCCTTTTTAAGGCTAAATACTCCTTTCATGTATGTGTTGCATCTTGTTTATCCACTCATTCTTTTATGAATATTTGGGTCATTTCCACCTTTTGACTTTTATCACTAATGCTGTTGTAACATTAGTGTACAACGACCGGTTTGAGTCCTTGCTTTCGATTCTTTTGAGCAAATCTCAGAGTGGGATTGCTGGATTATATGGTAATTATGTATTTTAAAATTTTCTCTCTCTGTGTGTATGTATATGTATATGGTATATATATCTGTGTGTTTGGGTGCGTGCTCCTGTGTATGTGGGAGGCCATACGTTGATGTTGGGTGCTTTCCTCAACTACTTCCACTGTAGTTTGAGATGGCCCCACACTGAATCTGAAGCTCTCCAATTCAGCAAGGCCAGCTGACTAGCAAGCCTTGGGGATCTCTTGTGTCCACCTCCCCAGCACTGGGGGATTACAAGCACATGCCACTCCACCTGGCTTTTTACATGGGTGCTACAGATCTGAGCTCAGGTCCTCATGCTTATGTGGTAAGCATTTTACCAACTAAGACATCTCCCCAGCCTCACGATATGGCTAATTCTTTGATCAGTTTCTTGAGGACCCACCATACTGTTTTCCAGGGTCACCCACTGTTTTTATTCCTACCAGCAATTCTCAAAGATTCCAGTTGCTCCCAAGTACTTGTCAACATCTGTTTCTTTCTGCTTTTTGTTGTTATTGTTTTGTTTGCCTTTGGGATATACAGATTTACTCTGTAGTCCAGACTAGCTTTGAACTCATTGTGTAGCCCAGATTGGCCTTGAACTCACTACAATCCTCCTGCTTCCTGAGTGCTGGGATTAGAGATGTGTGCCCACATACCTAGCTTGTTTGTGTTTTTAAGTTTTC
>NW_008327846.1:0-210 GCF_000622305.1 Nannospalax galili
CTCCCATGCTCATGGATTAGAAGAATTTATATTGTGAAAATGACCATCCTATCAAAAGCCATTTGTGGATTCGATGCAATGCCAATCAAAATCCCCATGACATTCTTCACAGAATTGGAAAAAAACATCCTAAGGTTCAAATGGAAGCACAAAAGACTGCAGATAGCCAAAGCAACCCTGAGCACTAAGAGCAATGCTGGGGGGATTACC
>NW_008327847.1:0-230 GCF_000622305.1 Nannospalax galili
TAAATTCATATGGAAGCATAAAAGACCCTGGATAGCCAAAGCAACCCTGAGAACAAAGAGCAAAGCTGGGGGATTACTATATCAGATCTTAAAGTATACTATAGAGCCATAGTCATAAAAACAGTATTGCACAGGCACAAAAATAGACACATAGATCAATGGAACATCATTGTAGATCTAAACCTGAGTACCCGCAATTTCAGTCACCTGATATTTGACAAAGGTGCCAA
>NW_008327848.1:0-638 GCF_000622305.1 Nannospalax galili
TAAGAAATAGAAACAACCTACATGTCTCTCAACTGATGGATGGATAATGAAAAAGTTGTACATTTATGCAGTTGAGTCCACTCAGCATTAAAGAAAGATAAAATTCTGACATTTTTAGGAAAATGGAAGGAACTAGAAAATGTTATACTAAGTGAAATAACAGATTCAGAAAAACAAGGATTGTATGTTCTCACTTGTTCTCAGTTGTGTATCTTAGCATCAAATTCTCATATGTTAATACTTACCTGATATAATACTTACCTCTGGAGTCAGGAAAATGGAAAGAAACCATGGAGACTAAGATAAAGAAGGAGCCTGAGTGAGGGAAGTAGTAGGAGACAGGTGTTACCAACTGGGAAATTGGAAAAATGGGTGTATTTACCTGGGAAGGGAGGAGGGAGGGTTAAATAAGGAACCGTGGGGGTTAAGGGGAAGGAGGAAGCCATAAAAGGAAACAGGTGTTATTAAAGAAGAAATAGAGAAAAGGGGTACTTTAACGGGGGAGGGAGGAGGGAGGGCTGAACAGGGAGAGGGAGAAAAGAAATCTTTTAGTTTGTAAAACCACAGGGAAATGTATTAGTTCAAAACCTACTGATAAATACACATGCAATAGCTGTACATGAGTGCATGTGCATAGC
>NW_008327849.1:0-627 GCF_000622305.1 Nannospalax galili
AAACACCAGCAAACTATATTGCATGAAAATCTCAAAATTCAAAAAAGAAATGTTACTTTGGGTGTGTTTGGGAGGTGAGGGTGGATCCAGTGGATTTCCTGGAGAAGGGTGAATATGATCAAAATTCATGGCTTGGAATTCTCAAGGAACTAGTGTAAAATGAGAAGGAAAACTGCCATGTTCATTTAAGTTTTCTGTGTATGTGTATGGATGCACAGATTCAGTGACACTCATTTAAAGGTCAGATGACAACTTTCGGGAGTCTTTTCTCTAGTTCCACAATGAGGGTGTCCAGAGATCAAAATCAAGTTATTGGCTTGCAAAAGACTTTTAGTGGTTTTGCTCCAGCAATCAGTTGTGTTTAATTCTGCTGCCCATGAGGACTGACCATTACACTGGGGGAAAATAAGAGACAGAACAATTGTGTAATATCGTGACTCCTATGTGGTTTTGTAAATGTTAAAAATCCATAAACTATTAATACGGGTTTCTAAAGTGTTTTCCAAAGTAAAATAAATATTGACGTTCTGGTGTCCAATTGTGTTTGGTCCCACATATTTCTGGACTTCACATTAATCTCTGTGCAAGGTATACACAAACCTGTTTTGAAGGTAAATATGTTTTGAG
>NW_008327850.1:0-682 GCF_000622305.1 Nannospalax galili
GGAAGCATGGAAATTTACATCATGCTAATTAGTAGAGGTGATAAACATTATTATTGAAATCTACCTGATGACTTCATAGACATACACAGGAACCAAGGATCCAAGTGCAACCGATTATGACTAGTAATAATCAGATGCATACAGAGTAGAGAGGCATGCGCCAACATCTCAGTGTTAGTAGCAAAAGCAATGAGTCTTTCTGCAAGGAACAATATATTCTAAAATGAAATGGAGATCTTTTTCAAAGGTGAAAATCTCATTCAATCTTATGTTTTACAGGGCTTATACTGAGTTCAATATTGTATAACTGTATTAACTCAACTGTGAACCTAGAAACTTACACCCACTTGTGAAAGAGATGCACTCTTGCTCTGGAGTGCGTTACTGAATATGAAAAATCTGTAGTGAAATGCTTCTTTTAATCATGTAGTTATTAAAAACTAAAAAAATGATTTAAAATAATAATAAGTAGATGTGGAAAATATTACCATTGAAATCTACCTGATGACTTTATATCTGTGCTCAGATGCCAAGGAGCTCAGAAAGCAAGCGACTGTCACTAGTATTAATAAGATATATAGAGATTAGCAATACATGTGCAAACATCTTAATGTCAATTGCATTGAAAATAAATTTTTCTGTAAGAAACTGTGTATTTTAATAATGAAATGGAGATCTTTTT
>NW_008327851.1:0-209 GCF_000622305.1 Nannospalax galili
AATATTCAATTAACATTAGCCTTGTTTACCCTTAATGTACTTAATGTATAGCGAGGGTCTGATGCCTCCCCATCACCCAACACTGGGCCCAGACACACCCCATACCACCCATCATGGTTTAATGAAGGGACCCCCTTGATGACATCTGGAAAGGGCCGGATCCATTGCTGACCATAGGGAGGGGATTTGCTTGTGTTTTCCCACAGGAT
>NW_008327852.1:0-354 GCF_000622305.1 Nannospalax galili
GACTGACGGACTGTTTCAGTGGGTAAAGTGCTTGCTGGGCAAGCACGAGGGGCTGAGTTTGGACCTCCAGCACCTACATAAAAGCTAGGTATGGAAGCAGGTGGCGGTAACCTTAGCACTGGAGGTGGAGACAGGGGGCTGTGCCCCTGGGGCTCACTGGCTAGTCAGAATAGCTGGAACGGTGAGCCCCGAGTTCAGTGAGAAGAAGACCCTGTTCGTAAAGTAAGATGGACAGTAATTGAGGAAGACACTGGATATTGACCTCTGGCCTATACGCATGAACATATGGGCATGAACAGCCACAAACACAGCGCTCGCTCTCTCTCTCTCTCTCTCTCTCTCTCTCTCTCTCTC
>NW_008327853.1:0-308 GCF_000622305.1 Nannospalax galili
TCATCCTTTAGAAATTTCCATTCTGATTGTTTTAATTGGTCCTTAGAAAGATAGAACACATATTTACTAGGATAGAACACATATTTACTAAAAGTACAATTGGAGCCTGGCATGGTGGCCCATGCCTTTAATCCCAGCACTTGGGAGGCAGAGGCAGGTAGATCTCTGTAAGTTCAAGGCTAGCCTGGTCTACATAATGAGTTCCAGGCCAGCTAAGGGTACAGAGATGCTGTCTCAAAAAGACAAAAAAAAAGTATGATTGGTCTCTGGAGTAGACCCTCTTAATAGATTGCAAGAATTCACCTGTT
>NW_008327854.1:0-264 GCF_000622305.1 Nannospalax galili
GTGTCTGATATTATGAGTAATCTGCAGCTGTTTAAAGTTCAGTGGAGGGGACTGGGGAGATGGCTCACTGGTTAAGAACACTGACTGCTCTTGCAGAAGACCCAGGTTCAATTCCTAGCATCCACATGGTGGCTAACAACCATCTGTTGCAGTCACCGCCAGTGGCAGCCGCTCCTCTGTTCTCATGGGTGCCGCTCCTTCTTTCTCACGGGTGTCGGGGCTGCTCCCCCGCTCGCCCTGGGCTGAGGCCGCTCTTCTGCTCAC
>NW_008327855.1:0-298 GCF_000622305.1 Nannospalax galili
TGATAAATCCTTTATTTAGATGTTAAGTCTTAGGATGTTAGGGTCCGTGACACAGTGGGTCTCTTCAAGAGAACAAATGCACGAGTATGGAGATGCAAAATCAAGCAGAGTTTTATTAGGCCATCTCTCTGGGGCCGACCTTCCTTCCAAAACACACAGGTCTGGTTGGAGCGATTGACCCTGAGGCAACTTCAGGTAAAGGTTATATAGGCTCCCACAACCATTACACAAAAACCCGTGCTTATACACCAATAGTTTCAAAGCAAGTATTTCACAAACCAATAACTTCAAAACAAGA
>NW_008327856.1:0-299 GCF_000622305.1 Nannospalax galili
CAAGGGTCAGGTGACACGACCATCTGCACGTCAGAGGGGGCAGGTGACTCGAACATCTGCACATCACAGGGGGCAGGTGACACGACCATCTGCACGTTAGAGGGGACAGGTGACATGAACACCTGCACGTCACAGTAGCAGGTGACACGACCATCTGCACGTCAAGGGGGCAGGTGATATGACAGTTTGCACATCAGAGTTTCACATGATACGAACATCTGCACGTCAGAGGGGGCAGGTGACGCGAGCATCTGCTCGTAACAGGCGGCAGGTGACAAAACCATCTGTACGTCAGAGGG
>NW_008327857.1:0-4716 GCF_000622305.1 Nannospalax galili
CGGTCTTTCACGGTCACTCCCGGTCACTCCCAGTCGGCGGCTGTGCCCCCGAGGTCCCTCGCGGTCCCTCGCGTTCGGCCGGTCCGCTGCTGCACCCCTCGCGGTCCCTCGCGGTCCCTCGCAGTCAGCGGCTGTGCCCCTCGCGATCCATCGCGGTCACTCACGTTTGTGGTCTCCGCGGTCACTCACGGTCCCTCCAGGTCACTGGCAGTCGGCGGCTCTGCCCCTCAGGGTCCCTCGCGGTCTCTCGAAGTCCCTCGCGATCAGTGGCTGTGCCCCCGCGGTCTCTCGGGGACCCTCGCGGTCTTTAGGCATTCGGCGGGTCCGCTGCTGCGCTCCTCGCGGTCCCTGGGGGTCCCTCGCGGTCGGCGCCTGTGCCTCTCACAATCTATCGCGGGCACTCACCTTTGTCGTCTGTGCCCTCGTGGTCTTTCACAGTCCCTCCCGGTACCTTGCAGTCTGCGGCTGGACAATCAGGGTCCATAACGGTCTGCACAGTCGGCGCCTGTGCCTCTCAGTGTCCCTCGCGGTCCCCGGCTGCACCTGTGGCTCGCGATCTGCCTCTGCGCCCTTCGCGGTGCCTCGCGATATCTCCTGGTCGGTTGCTGTACCCCTCGAGGTACCTCAGAGGGTTGGCGGCTCCGCACCCCTCGCCCCGCCCCCCTCTCCGCCCCACCTCCACCGACACTCGGGAGGTCCAGGGCTGCGGCCCCTGGCGGATGGGCAGCCGGCCCCCTCGTGGTAGGCGGAGGAATTAACCAATGGCTGAGAAACCTCAGAAGTTTTTTACCTGTTTGAGTCAACCGAGGATCCTTTAAGTACTGAAAAAGCCTTGGTCATGGTGGAATGCAGCCTTTTCTGCTAACCAAGCCGTTATTCCTGAATTGGGTGGTATTCCAATTCCTGGAAACAAAATCAACTATCTAAACTAAAGCATCAAAGAGAAAGCTTTAAATGCACCAAATAACCTGAGTGTGAATGTTGAAAAGCAAATCAAGATAAAGATTCACATCCATCAAACCTGTGACGATGTCTTCTCTGATCCTCTGAACTCTGCTGAGCAGCTGACCGGACTGAGGCTGTTAAAAAACACGACTGTTACGAATGACCACCGGCACAGGCTGGACAGCGACATCAAGGACCTTTTCCACCTGCTACTGACTGGAGATGGAAGCACCAAGGTTCAGGATTTGAAGCTGCTTTTGAATTTGTGTGAAAACCCAGCCGTGACAGAAGAACTACTCAGTACCCCAGTGGATTCTTCATTCATTTCCCTTTATGATGGCAAACAGCAAAGGAGATTATTCTGCCAGTGCTTACACTATTTCAGAACACAAATAACTGACTCAGGGGAAATGTCTCTTAGTACCCACGTCAGTTAGCATGCTTGTGTATAAAGATGGTGTGTGTAAAATACTGGAGAGCAAAGTGTCCATCTGCAGGCAGCTGGTTAACTGAATTAGCCACTCCTTTAAAAAGACTGAAGTGAATCTGACTGTACCGATAGAGACATATACCCATGGAATAGTTGCTTTTAAAAGCACATTGTAAAACAGGATGTGCAGTATGATCCCATGTGTGGCATTTTTATGATGAGAAACACATTTATATATAGACATTTCTAGAATGATACTCAAAACTTGTGGGTGTGGGACTGGCGCATAGGCATGTGGCTTTTTCCTATATACCTATTTCTATTTGAAATTGTTTTTGCCACGCATAAATTGTGCAACTATTTTTTCAATAAAAGGGAAAAATTACAAAGGTGTAAAAGAATCTATACACATACACCTGCATGCAAATATGCACACACCCTATACAGTGCAGGAAAGAAATTCTTGGTTTTAAAAAGGTCTAAGATGTGGTGTTTGGCGCCCCCTGGTGGCCGCTGCACCCATGCGGTCCCTCACGGTAGGTGGCTGCACCTCTGGCGGTCCATGGCGGTCACTCACGTTTGTCGACTGGGCTCCTCGAGGTCTTTCACGGTCACTCCCGGTCACTCCCAGTCGGCGGCGGTGCCCTCGCGGTCTCTCGCAGACCCTCACGGTCCTTTGGGTTAGGCCGGTCCGCTTCTGCAACCCTCGCTGTCTCTCGCGGTCTGCCGGTGCACAGCTCGCGGTCCCCCCGCCAGCCCTCGCAGTCAGTCAGCGGCTGCGCCCCTAGCGATCCATCAAGGTCACTCACCTTTGTGGTGTGCCCCTCGCCGTCTTTCAGGGTTCCTCCAGGTCACTGGCAGTCGGCGGCTCCGTCCCTCAGGGTCCCTCGCAGTCTCTCGAGGTCTCTCCTGGTCAGCGGCTGCGGCCGTCAAGGTCCTTCTCGGTCCCTCGCTGTCGGCGCCTGTGCCTCTCACGATCAATCGCGGGCACTCACGTTTGTCGTCTGCGCCCCTCGCGGTCTTTCACAGTCCCTCCGGGTCATTCGCAGTCCGCGGCTGCACAATCAGGGTCCATAACGGTCCCGCACAGTCGGCGGCTGCGCCCCTCAGGGTCCCTCGCTGTCCCTTGCTGCACCTGTCGCGGTCCCTCGCTGTCCTTCGCAGTCCCGTGCGATCTGCCCCTACGCCCTTCGCGGTGCCTCGCGATCCCTCCTGGTCGGCTGCTGCTCCCCTCAGGGTCCCTCGCGGTCTCTCGAGGTCCCTCGCTTCAGTGGCTGTGCCCTCACGGTCCCTGGCAGTAGTGCGGCTGCGCCATCAGGGTTCATAACGGTTCCGCATAGTCGGTGGCTGTGCCCCTCAGGGTTCCTCGCGGTCCCCGGCTGCACCTGTGGCATGCGATCTGCCCCTGCGCCCTTTGCAGTGCCTCCTGATCCCTCCTGGTTGGCTGCTGTGCTGCTCCCGGTCCCTCAGAGGGTTGGTGGCTGCGCACCGGCTCCCCACGCCGCCCCCTCCTCGCCGCCTCCCCTGACCCTCGCTAAGTAGGCGGGCAGCCCCGCCCCCTCTTGGTAGGGGAAGGAATTAACCAATGGCTGAGCAACTTGAGAAATTTTTTACCTGTTTGAGTCAATGAGGATCCCTGTTACCCCATTCAAATTCATGTCTATGTATCAAACCCTGCTGTTTAGCCCCTCCCACATCCCATATGCATAAATAGGCATCAGGTACTGTAGTACATACTCCCAATGTGGCCCCATGTACACTACTAAGAATCAGGCCCTGCTAGATACCACCCTGCAGCCTTACATACACTTCCATGTGTCAGGTCCTACTTGACCCCTCCCCTTCTCCACTTACTGTTATAGTATCAGACCCTTTTGGACAAGACCTCTCACTGTTACCCAAATTCACTCCTGTTTTTCAAGTCAGGCTGTACAAAAGCCTGTCCTCCCATCTAAACTTGTAGGTAACAGGCCCTTCTGGAAACCCATCACCATCATTGCACTGAGGGACACCCTGTCTCCGGGTCACCACCTCACACTGCTAGGTTTTGGGCCCTGCAAATTAGACCCCACCTTGGCTCTACCACATACACACTGCCAGGAACAGAGGCAATTGATGACATCTAGCAGGGCTTGATACCTAGCACTGTATGTGGCATGGTGGCCCTGGAGATGTGTCGTGTCCAGAAGGGCCTGATACCTTGCACTCTGAGGGAGAGGCGGAGGAAGTGGTCCAGCAGGGCCTGGTCTCTAGCTATGTATGTGGATACCACCACAATGTGCCATCCTGAACCCACTAGGTACTATCATGACTATACCACTAGGTGTCAGGCCGTTAGACACTCTGCACAACATGCTGCTCCCTGCAAACAACTAGGTATGAGCTGCTGCTATATACTACTTCTATCAGTGTTCATATTCACTGCTAAATGTTAGACTGTGTTGGACTGCCTCTGCCTGACCCGCTGTCCTACATACATTGGTATCAGGTCTTGCTGGACACTCCACTGCTGCTGTCCCATATACTGCTATCCCTAACCTGTGATAGGCCTGCTTGAATCAGGAAAGTTCACAACCTGAGGCTGGGTGGGGCCAGGGCTGTGTCTTTCCTGGTCCAGTTCCCTGGGAACCCAGTTCAAGTGCCCTCCACCATCTCAGGCCTGGAGAGAGTGCCAGGGACATCGTGTACTTGCTGCAGATTCTGTGAGATCCACACAGCAGCCGGCTGTCTTCTTTCTGATCTAGAGCAGGGATACCTAAACTTTCTCCAGTCACCACCCCTTTTCAACCAAGAAATTTTTACATGGCCCAAGCATATCTACATATGCAATATAAGTATATAAATAAAATATGGATACGTTTACTTAAAAATTCTTTTGTATACATGATTTGTTTTACGGCTTATTAAGATCAAAACAGTTTTCCATATTAATGAGATGGATATGCTTATTAAAGACTCATTACATTAAAAATTCAATACTGGGGTTGGGGACATGGCTCAGGTGGCAAAGTGCCTGCTGCACATGCATAGGGGCCTGACTCTGGATCTCTTGACTCCACATAAAAAAGCCTGGCATGGTTATGTGTACTTGTATCCCCAGCACTGGGGGTGGGAGTAGAGGAGGCAGTGGAGACACCAGGCAGATCCCCGAAGCTCACTGGCTAGCCAGCCTAACTGAACTGAGGTTCAGTGAGAGAAGCTGTCTCAAAAGATAAAGGTGGAAAACCTCCGAAGAAAGACACCCAACGTTTATCTCTGGCCTCCACATGCAAATGAATACACATACACCTGCATGCAAATATGCACACACCCTATACAGTGCAGGAAAGAAATTCTTGAAG
>NW_008327857.1:7340-7912 GCF_000622305.1 Nannospalax galili
TATAATCCTAGTTGTCAACCCTTCTGGGTCCCTTCCTGCCCTCACAGCCAACCCATATACAGTGCCAGTTATCTAATCTTGCTGGACACCCCATCCCCTAATGTCCTACATAAACTAGTATAGATCAGTTTCAGCTAGACGACCTCTCCTTCCCACACAGGTATCAGGCCAACTAGACTTTCCCTCCTGACCCTGAAACTATCCAACATACACTATTTTCCAAGACCTGATGGAAGCCCACCTGTCACTGCCACGTATACAAACTTCCACATATTGGGCCCTACTGGACACCCCTCCCTGGGTTGCCATCTCAAATACACTGCTAGTTATCTATCAGGACTTGCTAGAACACCCCTCCCCACCATGGAAACCCTGCATACCCTCATTCCTAGCAGTGTAATGGAACATTGGTAGGTGCCCAGTATCCAGCAGGGTCCTACACCTAACAACGTATGTTGGTTGGCAGCAGGGTCCCGAGATGTCCCATGGGGACAGATACGTAGCACTGTATGTGAGACACTGTTGGGCCTGATACCTAGGTGTATAGGAGATGCTGTCAGGAGGGTGTCCAG
>NW_008327858.1:0-484 GCF_000622305.1 Nannospalax galili
GGGAAATGAACTTGGGTCCTCTGCAAAAACAGTACTTGTTTTTTAACCACTGAGCTATCTTTCCAGCCCATTTGCTTTCAAATTAAGGTGTTTGATCCATTTTGAATTGATTTTGTACAAGGTGAAAGATATGAACCTAATTTCATTTTTCTGTCTGTGTAGATCCAGTTTTGCAAATCATCATTTTTTTGAATAAGCTGTCTTTTATAGCTGCATGCTTTTGCCTCCTTTCTCAAAATTTAGGTGACCTGAGCTGACTAGATTCCAGTGGACACATTGACAATGAAGGACATTTGAGTACAAACACCTGAATAAATAGGACTCAGCATGTATGGCAGAGTACACAGGGTTCAATGGGGGAATAGGGGAAGGCATGGATAGGGGAGGGGTCTGGATTTGAGTATGAAATGTATGAAATTTTAAAAGCCCAATAAAAAAAAAGAAAATAGCTTGGCAGCTCCTCAAAATAAAGTTACCATATGAT
>NW_008327859.1:0-967 GCF_000622305.1 Nannospalax galili
TTGAGTCCACAAGATTCTCAAAGGTTTGCTTTTAGTGTGCCTTCATGTAACAGGCAAAATAAATGTTCCATTGGTCATATAAGAGGACATACTAATTTTCCAGGTATGCTATCTTTAGGTAATAAAATAGCAGACTTATTAACCAAAGAACAATTTATGGGAAATTCTCTGAGAAGGGATCTGCCCAGCAGTATTCTGAGGACTCCCCAATATGGGACCTACATCACAAAATAGCACACTTATTAACCAAAGAACAATTTATGGGAAATATTCTCGAAGTAGCTCAAAAAAGTTATCAATTTCATCATCAAAATACTTTAGCTTTAAAAAGAATGTTTCATATTACCAGAGAGCAAGCTAGACAAATAGCAAAAAATTGTAATCATTGTCCTGTAGCATATCATCCTTTAACCTTTAAAAGTGGGAGTAAATCCAAGAGGATTAAAGCCTCAAATTTTATGGCAAATGGATGTTACCCACATCCCAGAATTTGGAAGATTAGCATTTCTTCGTGTAGTTGTAGATACCTATTCACATGCTATGTCTGCCTCTGCCAGGACTGGAGAGGCAGTAAAAGATGTGATACAACACTTAATTTACAGTTTTGTGGCCTTAGGCCTACCCAAGAAAATTAAAACTGATAATGCTCCTGCTTATACATCCCAAGCATTTGCTAAATTATGTAAGGAATGGGGAATAGAACACGTTACTGGAATACTTTATAATCCCCAAGGGCAAGCTATTATTGAGAGAGCTCATCAAAATCTTAAACATCAGATTCAAAGATTAAAAAATAGTAAAACTTACTTTTCTCCTCATCAATTATTGACACATGCCTTATTTACTCTAATTCATTTAAATACTAATGATGAAAATCTGACACCAATGTTGAAACATTGGGGTGCTATACAAATACGAGAACAGCCCCAAGTGCTATGGAAAGACTTATTAACTGGATCCTGGAAAG
>NW_008327860.1:0-580 GCF_000622305.1 Nannospalax galili
GCATAGGAGGGATGGACACATGCTGAGACTAATACGGAAGTAGGAAAATGGAGTAACTCAGTGGGCACTTATGTGTGTGATTGACCTTCAGCACTGACCTCTAATAGCCCCCAGGTTTTCAAGACAATTCCCGGTGTGGTGGATGGAGAGTTCCTACCTAGGCACCCCCAGGAGCTGTTGGCCTCTGTGGACTTTCATCCTGTCCCCAGCATCATCGGTGTCAACAATGATGAATATGGTTGGATCCTCCCCATGGTGCGGCACTGTTCTGATCACCTGGGAATCTAGGGGATCATATGGTGCATGGGGAGATTCTAGGACCCAGGTCGATCCCACCCCATGCTGAAGATTGTTCTCTGCCTCCCAGGTCATGGACACTACTCATGACATGATGAAAAGAACCAGAAAGAACCTTCAGGCTGTTCTGAAGAGCACAGCAGCACAGATGGTGAGATTCCTTGGGTCGTGTCTGATATAGAGGCTCCCCATGTACCCTTCTCAGACAGCATCCACAGAAATAAAGGTTGGCGTATGTGTATGTTTCTGCATGGGGTCACTCTAGTGCTTTAACATTTCCCTT
>NW_008327861.1:0-305 GCF_000622305.1 Nannospalax galili
CAATAACCAGATACAATATGGCAATACAGCTACTTCTTAATTGTGGAATACGGAACAAAAATGACAGAGAGAGCCAGTGTGGTAGCACACGCCTTTAGTCCCAGCACTTGGGAGGCAGAGGCAGGCGGATCTCTGTGAGTTCAAGGCCAGTCTGGTCTGCATAGTGAGTTCCAAGACAGCTGGGGCTACAGGGAGACCCTGTCTCAAAAAGACCAAAAAAAAATAATAAAAATGACAAAGAGAAATAAATACCGCATTTATGTAAATTTCAGTCCTTACAACAGTTCACTATACACCTAAAACAA
>NW_008327862.1:0-996 GCF_000622305.1 Nannospalax galili
CCCACCAAAAATATTTGAATGAATCAATGTTTTCTTCATCATAGCCAACACGTGTTATTGTGTGTGTATGCCAGTGTTTAACTTTTTTCTTTATTCTTCTCCTCCTTTTGTTCTTCCTTCCCTTCCACCCCTCCCTCTCTCCTTTTCCTTCTTTCTTTACTTTCTTCTTTCCTTCCTTTCATTCTTTCTTCTTCTTCCTCTCTGTTTTCCTTCCTTCCTCCCTTCCTCCTTTCCTCCCTCCCTCCCTACCCCCTTCCTCTTGCCTCTCACTTCCTCTGTCCTTGATCTTTCCTTTCCTTTCTCTCTTCTCTCTCTCTCTCTCTCTCTCTCTCTCTCTCTCTCTCCTTGGAATTCTTTTGATATTTGTTAAGATAATATCTCACTGTCTAGCCTATGTTCAACTCGAAATTGTACAGGTGAGACCAGGAAGGGGAGCTCAAGAGAAATTTTGAAACCTTTAACTAGGAAATTCATCTACCCCTTTGCAACCAACCTGGACCTCAGCGATTCATTATTCAATTTTAAAGGAAGTTATTTGTGGGGTTGAATCCATCAGAAACAGGGAGACTATTTTGTGGAACAAATTTTCCAAGGGGGAAGCTAGGGTCAATGGCAGTTGGATACGGTATGTTCTAGGGATGGCCGTCTTCGTAGATGGAGAAATTGATGAACCCCTATATTCTTTGAACTCGGTCCTTTCCCCTCCTCTTCCTACAGGGCATCCACAGTCAAGTTTCTAAGAACAGTAATTGGAGAGCTTACATTGCCTTCACCTACCATCTTGGCTGTTTCTGCAACTGAAGGGTGTGTGCTGCAGATCGGTGAAGTGCACAAGACTCCACACCTTACCAGCATCGAGGTCCTGCACACCAAGTCTCATTCCTGGAGCACAGCCTATGTGCGTCCCTGGTCTGGGCACTTTCTGCTGCCTCAGGAGGGCCTGCTTCATTCACCTGGTGCTGAGGACGCAGGTCCACGCATTCTTTGCACAATAAC
>NW_008327862.1:4666-6125 GCF_000622305.1 Nannospalax galili
TGGGTCCTTGGACAGGACTCCTATATTGAGGTCCACTCACCCAGGGCTCAGGGACCATTGTGGAAGAGGGGGTGGAAAGATTGTAAGACCCAAGGAGGAGGTGCATGACCTTACAGAAATAGTCCTACAGGCTCCTGGGCCCCTTCTCATACAAATGTACAGCAAAGGTGTCAGCATGTACAGGACCCATGCAAACTTAGGCAGATAAAAACCCAGCACAGAACTGTGGAAATGAACAGCAAGACTCAACTATAGTCAAAGAATTATGGGCAGCTGATTACTGCTGGGTGAGGAAGAGCTGATCTTGAAGCGAGAGACTCTAGATAGGCTGACTTAACCCTGGTGGACAAACTTGCACTGAGGGACATCTCAGGACACTAACTTTACATAATAGGCCATAATACAAATGACAGAATGTATGAACGCCCGTTGGAGGGCTATGGAGGTGCCAAAGGGGAAGGGGTGTAAAGATGATTTTATGTATGAAATACACAAAAACTCAATAAAAATTTATAAAAAATCATTTTTATTTATTCATTGAGGTTTTCTTAAATGTATTTTGATCACATTCAGACTCCCTCCCCCATTTACACCCCCACTTTACTACTGCACCCCCAAAACTTCATGCTCTCTGTTATTTATTTAAAAACCTATTGAGTCTCACTTGCATTCTCCAAGTGCTCTTGGGTGTGAGTCCATCTTCTGGAGCCTAGCCAATCAACCTGTTGGCACACCCTGAAAGAAAACTGTCACTCAGGCTGGAGGGATGGCAGTTAAGAGCACTAGCTGCTCTTGCAGAGGACCTGGGTTTGATTCCCAGCACCCACATGGTGGCTACCAACTGCCCATATCTCCAGTGCCAGGGGATCCGACGCCCTCTTCTGACCTCCATGGGCACTGCATGAAATGGGTGCACTTATACACATGCAGGCAATACACTTACACACAGAAAATCAAACAAACAAACAAAAAATCCAAAAAGAAAAAGAAAAAAGTGATGGGGAGCTATTTGAGGTGTTGGAGGGGAGGGAGTGGGCATGAATTTGATCAAAATGCCTTATATGCATGTATGAAGTTCTCAATAAATAGTTTATTTAAATAAACTATTTTGGAGCTTGTATCTAATCCTTTAAGATTTTAGGGTTACCTCTTCAGAGGGGGGAATGAAAGAGTAGCCCAAAATCCCATAAAAATAAATAAATGAAAGTAAAAAGAAAAAGAAAAAGAAAAAAGTGATGGGGAGCTATTTGAGGTGTTGGAGGGGAGGGAGTGGGCATGAATTTGATCAAAATGCCTTATATGCATGTATGAAGTTCTCAATAAATAGTTTATTTAAATAAAAATAGAAAGGAAAAAAAAAAGAACAGAACTAATGGAAACCTTCATTATTCCACAAAAGTTGATCCCATGTTGGCAAATCATTTGATCTTTGATTTCTTATTCCTCAACCCCTTCAACT
>NW_008327863.1:0-767 GCF_000622305.1 Nannospalax galili
AAAAGAATTTTATGATTTCATTCAAATTTCCAACTATATTGACTTAAATCAGTCTAATACTTTATATTTAATGGCTCTAGTATCTGTAATTTTGTTAACTGGTTTTTTTTTTTAGTTTTGGTCTTTTTGAAACAGGGTGTCCCTATAGCCGCAGGTGCCTTGGAACTCACTAGGTAGACCAGGCTGGCCTTGAACTCACAGAGATCTGTCTGCCTCTGCTTCACAAGTGCTGGGATTAAAGGCGTGCGCCACCACTCCTGGCTAAATCTTTCTTTAAAAACAAAATTTCACTGTATAGCCAAGGTTGATCTCCAACTCATAGCAATCCTCCTCCCTTGGGCTTCTGAATGTTGAAATTATGCACATTACCACTAGAGGGAATGTTGAGGTTCCAGGGGAGAGCCTGGTGTATGCTACATTTCCTGCCTCCTGTTCCCTTGTGTTGATAAAGCTGCACAGCACTCACCACCCTATTCTGCTTAGAGAGGTCCATCCCACAGGACTTCAGAATTTTACAGACATCTTGAGGGGGAAACAGCAATGTTGAACTCGGTTCCCAAGCACTCCTGTGTTCATACTAGGATACTGGCCTTACACCTAAAATCCCAGCAGGCTCCTCTGCCTCCTAACCTGGACTGGGTATTAGCAGAATGTTTTATAGCAATGGTTCCTTTTGAATCAGAATTACCTTTAGTTAAGTCAGCCTTCGTTTTAAAAAACCAGTAGTTAGAAGACTGGGGAGGTGGCTCAGGTGAGAAAGTGCTTGT
>NW_008327864.1:0-285 GCF_000622305.1 Nannospalax galili
TTATATTTAGGGTTAATGTTAGGTTTAGGGTTAGAGCTACAGTAGGTTTAGATTTAGGTTAGGGTCAGGAATAACATTAGTGTTAGACCTAGCATTAGGGTTAGAGCTAGGGTCATGTATATGGTTAGGTTTATCTTCGGACTAGAGTTAGAATTAGTTTTACAGTTAGGGATAGGGTTAGGGTTGGGCTTTTGTTGGGAGATCTCTGTTATGCAAAGTGGAAGGCCCTTCACTCCGGACAGCTCATGCAGCTCGGGTTATGTGCTGCGGGCTCCTTTCATAGCG
>NW_008327865.1:0-247 GCF_000622305.1 Nannospalax galili
TGCCATCACCCTGTCCTATGTTCAGATATTCTCCACAGTCCTCAGGATGCCCTCTGATGAAGGTCGGTCTAAGGTCTTTTTCACCTGCCTGCCCCACCTCTGTGTTGTTTCATTTTATGTGTTCTCGGGAGCTTGTGCAGTTCTCAAGCTAACTTCAGACTCAGCAACTGCTGTAGACCTCATGCTTTCTGTTTTTTACACAATACTACCCCCAACACTCAACCCTGTTATCTATAGTCTGAGGAAT
>NW_008327866.1:0-640 GCF_000622305.1 Nannospalax galili
ACTTCAGTCTCTGTGGAAGTCAATGTT
The DNA here is from genome assembly GCF_000622305.1 of Nannospalax galili. Lineage (NCBI taxonomy): Eukaryota > Metazoa > Chordata > Mammalia > Rodentia > Spalacidae > Nannospalax > Nannospalax galili. The sequence continues at coordinate 28 of NW_008327866.1, forward strand.
TGTTTAATCAGATTTCAAAAGGAGGATATTTGCATAGGCATATTTTCAGGACCATGAGCTGTGTAAAAGATTTTTATTTTTTTTCCGACCTTCTTCCAATACCTAAATCTAAATTTCCTTGATCAGGAAACCAAGGACTGATTTCTTGTACAAACTTTAAAAATTCTGAAACCTGTTTTCCCCTACATTTACATCTATTGTCTTTATAGAGTTTCAGAATTTGAATAAAGTGGTTCCTCTCCTTTGATTCAGCCTGACCCATTATTACTCACTTTCTGACCCATCCTTATCTTACACTGGGAGTTCTGTAGCTCCCTTATTATTAAGATACCAGTTATCCCGAAGAGTGAAAGTTTCTGGACTTACCCGTATTCAGGTCCCTGTCTCGGGGGGCACCTGCCGGAGTCCAGCTCACGTTCATTCTGGGGCCTGGAGGTGTGAACTTAACTGCGGTGGTAGAAATGAGTATACCAGAAACCACAGTTGTGGTTCTAGTAGAGGCTATTGACTGACACACTCGGGAGAGGTAAGCCTGAGTATCTTCTTTCTTTTTCTTTTCTCCCTCTCAGCATCCTTCTACAAAATTTATTCTTAATTAGAAAGCTTACAATAG
>NW_008327867.1:0-398 GCF_000622305.1 Nannospalax galili
ATTCAGCCTGACCCATTATTACTCACTTTCTGACCCAGCCTTATCTTACACGGGGGGGTCTTCAGCACCATTATTATTAAGATCCCAGTTACCCTGAAGAACAAACTTTCTTGACTTACCCATCTTCAGGTCCCTGTCTTGGTGCCCAGCTGCGAGAGTCCAGCTCAAGTTGAGTCTGGGGCCTGAAGGTGCGAAGGTAACTGTGGTGGTAGAAATGACTATACCAGAAACCACAATTGAGGTTCTCGTAGAGGCTGTTGACTGACCCTCTCGGGAGAGGTAAGCCCAAATATCTTCTTTCTTTTTCTTTTCTCTCTCTCAGCAGCCTTCTACAAATTTATTCGTAGTTAGAAAGCTTACAATAGCAGTAAAGCATCAGACCAGAAATCAAACCATGA
>NW_008327868.1:0-7399 GCF_000622305.1 Nannospalax galili
CCTTGGAAGAGAAAGAATAAGCCCAAGGTTGATGTCAGAGTGTTATCTTCTGGTAGACACTGTGTCTTTGGAACAATTGCAATAAATGAGTCTCTGCCTGACTAAGACTCACCGTTGCGTCTGAGTGTCCCCGGGTAATGGGGGCAGCATGGGCTGGCAAACGGCGCGCTTACTCATCCCCAATCCTCACCTCGCCGGGGTTCGCTAGTTCAAACCCCCGGCAAGGGCAGACACCGCCTGTCTCAGAACCACAGTAGTTTTGCCTTCACAGCCAGTACAGCTCCAGAGCTCTCAACAGCATCCTGCCTGGGAAGGACTTGGGGTATTCGTATCATTTAACACAGAGGAACAATCCAGTTGAGAGATTTTTAAAAAATAAATAAAATCATAGATAAATTTGTCCTTTAATTGATTACCCCTGCTATGTGGCAATCCTAGGTTTGAGGGTTTATTTTTTCCCCCTCTCTTACTGTTTTGTCTATGAAAGCAGAAATTTTACAATATAATGTGGGCTTCCTATTTGGGACCTCAGGACCCCCTGGGGTCTCCAATTATACTTTAATATAACTTGTTTCCCATTTTATAATGTGGATTTTATGTGCTCAAAAATTCATTAGGAAAAGTAATTAAATTGCTGAACCAGACTTGGCTGGGAGCTGCAACACAGACAGTGGCGAGAACGAGGGATGCGGAAGGTGCTTTGCAGGCACAAAGCAGGCATCTGAGCCTGGGTTGGGTGGTCAAAAGCCTGGTCCTCAGGAGTGCTTGAGGTTCATCCTGGTACAGAGTGATGAAAGCAGTGGGAGACTGCAAAAGACAGTTCAGCATGGAGTGTGGAGACTGAGAAGCTCAGCAGAGAGGGAAGGAAACAGAGCAATGGAGCAGCGCATGGATTCCATGTTCTGAAAAAGATGGGCTCGGCGAAGTAACCTGGATAGATCCGTACTTTAGAAAAAGTACTCCGGCTGCTGCTGATATATTAGGATAAAAAGAATCCACGTGACAATCTCCTTTTGACATTTGGAAATGAACTGAATGGCTATCTCTCCTGACACCTCAGTGTGCTTTTCTCTATCATAGTCAGAGACATTAGAGAGTGGTCTACACTCATGGATCCTCCTGTTCCACTTTGAAGAGTGGACAGCTAAGTTCCAGATCCTATTGCCAGAACCTAGCTCTATGTACATTACCTAATGGAATAATTTCTTTGTGTCTCCTTCATTATTTAACATTATTTTTGCAATTTTCAAAATAAAGAGTCACTGCAAATGACTTAGAGAAAGGGAGCAGTAAGTAGTAAACATGTCAGCAAGGAGAATATGAAAATACAGTTATACCTCCTGTAATTATTGTATTTTCAGCTCCACATGTATTCTTAATAAAGTACGAATGCATTTACTTAAGGTTTGGAGCTAGAAGTATGCATCACTGATTGGGGTGTTCACTGACCTGAGTTACGGCTTGTGCACTTTCATATCTTTTCAGTGTAAAACACTGTGAGATGAGGTCTGCAGCTTTTTCTACTGTTGTTTCTTCTGGATCCAATTTTGGCAGCAGCATCTTATCCCAAGGAACAGTTTCATAAGCTCTGGAAATCAGTAAATAATAACATCTAATGCAAAGCACATGCAGCAGGATAAGATGACTATCAATTTACAAATAAACTATGACTTTGAAAATTGCTTAGATATATTTCATAACGATGTCATATACTGTTAGCAGCAGACTTCTAAGGTGACTTCTAAGATGCCTGTCCCCTAGTGTTAGACACCTGACCCTTCACCAGAATAGGCAGCAGGTGAACAGAATGGGATGAAACTCTTGCAACTTGTTATTTATATATGTGTATGTATAATAAAGAGGACAAGGCATTGAGAAGGAGTAGGGAGGACGTTATAAGAGTTAGAGTGATAGATGTGTAATTCACGAAATCCATGGGCCATTACTGGTCCTCATGTGTCCCTGTTTTTTGGACTGACCACTTGGGAGTAGATAACGTCTCAGGGAACTCATTCCTGGAGAAAGCTGATTCTCCTTTCCTTGGTATCTATTACAGTAGGAGACAGGAGTTATCAAGCAAAAATGAAAACAAATGGGGGATACTTTAACTGGGGAGAGAGGAGGGAGAGCTAGCTCTGTAAGGGGAGAGAAAGGAAAGGTAAATAAATCTACTGTATTCTGAATAAAGTATCAAAACTTTGACTAAATGTTGATGTCTGTGAGGCCACCCAAAAGATTTTTCCTGACACAGACAATATTGGGGAAACCAGTGAAATCTACCTGATGACTTTATATCCATACTCAAGTACTAAGGATCCACGTGTAACCAACTGGCTGTGACTAGTAATAATCAGATACATAGAGATTAAAGACGTGTGCAAACATGGGTGGTGCACGCCTTTAATTCCAGTACTTGGGAGGCAGAAGCAGGCAAATCTTTGTGAGTTCAAGGGCCGCCTGGTCTACATAGTGAGTTCCAGGACAGCTTGGGCTACAAGGAGACCCTGTTTCAAAAAAGACAAAAAAAAATGTAGGAAACAGCATATCTTAAAATGAAATGGAGGTCTTCTTTAAAGGGTATAAACTGATTCAATTTTATGTCTTACAGAGTTTATACTGAGCTCAATATTATATAACTGTATTAATTCAACTGTTGCTGGTTGTTTTCTGGTTCTGGTATCAATGTAATGTTGGTTTTGTAAAAAGAATTTGAAAGTATTCCCTCCTTTTCTATTTTACTGAATAACAAGGAGCAATGGTGCTAACTATTCTTTGAAGGTCTGGTAAAATTCTGTGCTGTATCCATCTTGATCTGGGCTCTTTTTTGGTTGGGAGATTTTTAATTACTACTTCTATTTCATTGATAGTTATGAATATGTTTAACCTATTTATTTCATAATGATTGAACTCTGGTAGGTCTTATATACCCAGAAATTTATCCATTTCATTAAGATTTTCCACCAGTGGATTATAGATTAAAAAAAGATATTTGTATCGATTCAAGAATTTCATACAATGCATTTTGATCATATTTAGACCCTTTCTTTCTCTTCCCGTCTGCCTTATTACACACCCCCCACACACCTGATTTCATGTCCTCTATTATTACTTGTCTTTTTTTAAAGGCTGATTGAGTCTACCCTGTGTTTCCCAAGTGCTCTTGGGTGTGGGTCTATCCCTTGGATTCTCATCAATACCAGCCACTAGTAATGAAATCTGTCTCTCTCTCTTTCAGCATCTATCAGTTGCCAACAGATCCTTAGCTTGGGCTGGGGCTTCCTGCCAACCTCCTCCATTCATGCTGGGACCTTGCCTGGCTTGGGTTTGCACAGGTCTTGGGTATGTTGTCATAGTGCTGTGGTTCTTTGGCAAAATTACACTGTGGTGTTCAGACAACATAGATCACAGATTCCTTGTTTACATCAACAACCTCTGCTTCTTAGAATGTTTCTGCCTCATCTTCAACAATGATCCCTGAACCTTGGGAGGACAGAATGTGATATCAATATCCTACTTAGGGCTGAGCACTCTCGGTAGTCTTTTATTTTCTGCACACTGACCAGTTGTGGGTCTCTGTGTTAATCCCCATCTGCTGCAAGAAGATGCTTCTCTGATGAGAGCTATGGGTCAATAAGTCATTAAGAGTCAGTTTAATACTATGTCTATTTAGCAGAATGATGCTAGAGGGTTCTCCCCTGGTAGCTTGCAGCTTGTCCAGCCACAGGTTTTTGGCCCTGATAACACTATCAAGTATGGACTCCATCTTGTGAAGTGGGTCTTAAATCCAATTAGAATGTGGTTGGTTGCTCCCATAATATTCACAGCACTATTGCACTAGTGGGCATATTTTGCAAAACCAGTTGTTATTGTAGCTCACAGCGTTCACAGCTGAGTAAGGTTGATGATTATCTTTCTCTGCCAGTAACATGCCCAGTACCTTCTAGTACTATGAAAGCTAGACAGTGGAGGTGAAGCTTCAAGGTTAGTACCAGCTTGGTTTCCCTTTGTTCTGTGACTCAGGTATACAGTGTCCTCAGCAGTAGGATCTTAACACCATATTCTGGTGGGTAAATACTTGTAGTGGCAATAGGCACTATTATTTGAGGATCTATGGAACTCTCTGGTCAACAGCTCTGAAAGAGGGAGTCCATTCCTGGCACTAGGCTTTTCATTTATTAGTCTGTGGTATCTATTAGAGCTGATGAGCCCCTGTTTTAGGTAACTACATTTAACTCTTTTTGTATTGTATATGTATATATAGAACAAAATTTCTACAGTAGGTTTCTATATGAACTCTTTCAAAAGGCCTTCACGTTAGTTATTCCTCCCCTTACTCCTTTTTCTGCCGTACCTTCTCACCCCACTCCATTAAGCCTGTCTTATGTGCTATTCCCCTTTTGTATTGATATCACTGCATTCTCTCACCTCTGCCATGAACCATCCCCCACAGCCTCTTAACTGGTTTACTGATCTGAAAGGACTTTCTAATTGAAACACATGTATGTAAAGATTCAAAGCTAGCACTTATGAGAGAGGACATGGGAAATTTGTCTTTCTGGATATGGGTTACCTCATTTAGGATGATTGTTTCCAGGTCCATCCATTTACCTACAAATTTCATAATTTCATTTTAACAGCTGAATAATATTCCATTGTGTAAATGTACCATACTTTTACTATCCACTCATCACTTGATGGTCATGTAGGTTGTTTCCATTTCCTGGCTATTGTGAATACAGCAGCAATGAACATGGATGAATAGATAGCTCTGTAGTAGACTACAGAATCCTTTGGGTATATGCCCAGGAGTTGTATGCCTGGATCATGTGGGAGATCTATTTTTAGCTTTTTTTCTTTTTTTGTCTTTTTGAGACAAGGTCTCCCTGTAGCCGCAAGCTGCAGCTGGCCTGGATTCGCTGATGGAGACCAGATCTCACAGAGATCTGTCTGGCTCTGCCTCCCAAGTGCTAGGATTAAAGGCTGAAATTAAAGGCATGTGCCACCATGTCCAGCTTATTTTTAGCTTTTTAAGGCACCTTCACACTGATTTAAATAATGGCTGCACCAGTTTGCATTCTCAACTGCAATGAATAAGTGTTACCTTCTCCCCACATCCTCACCAATATCTGTCACTATTTGTTTTTGTGGATATTAGTCATTCTGACTTGGCTAAGATGAAATCTCAAAGTAGTTTTAATTTGCATTTCTCTGATGACTAAAGATGTTGAACACTTTAAAAATATTTCTCAGCCATTTGTGTGTCACCATAGGAGAACTCTCTGTTTAATCCCTTACCCCATTTTTAACTGTGTTGCATTTTGGATGTTTAGCTTTTTGATTTCTTTGTATATTTCAGATAGTAACCTTCCATCAGATATACAGCTTGTAAAGATGTTTTTCCCATTCTGTAGGTTGCCTTTCCACTCAAATGATGGTGCATTTGCAGCACAGAAGCTTTGTAATTTCATAAGGTCCCATTTGTCAACTCTTGGTCTTAGCTCCTGCATTATCAGAGTTCTGTTCAGAAAGTTTTTCCTGTGTCTATAGGTTTCAGTGTATTCCCAATTTTCTCCCCCATCAGATCTTTTATTTCGGTCCTTTATTCACTCGGAGATGAAGTTTTTGCAGGGTGAGAGAGGGATCTAGTTTCCTTCTTCTACATGTAGTGATCTAGTTTGTTCAACATTATTTGTTGAATATTATGTCTTTTCTCTAATGTTTATTTTTGGCCCCTTTGTCAAAAATTGGGTGACTGTAAGTACACAGACTTGAATTTGGGACCCTAATTCTATCCCATTGATCAATGTGTCTGTGTTTATACCACTACCATGGTGTTTTTAATTATTATAGCTCTTTAGTATAATTTGAAACCAGAGACGGTGATGCCTCCAGCATTTGTTGTTGTTGTTGTTGTTTGGAGTTGTTTTGGCTCTCCTGAAATTTTCTGTGTTTCCTTATGAAATTTGAGATTATTTTTTTCTGTGAGGAATTGTGCTGGAATTTTAACGGGGATTGTGTTGAATTTGGAGGTTGATTTTGGCATGATAGTCATTGTCATAATATTAATCCTACCGATCCATGAGGATGGGAGGCTTGTCCGCCTTCTGGTGACTTCTTCAATTTCTTTCTTCAGTTCTTAAATTTTTGTCATACAAGTTGTTCACTTCGTTGGTTATATTTATTTCTGGATAATTTATGTTTCTGTGGCTATTGTGAATGGAATCATTTCCTTGATTTCTTTCTCACCATAGTCCTTCCTTCCTTTATGTTTTCAAAGAAACAAATCTTTATGCCATTGGTTCTTTGTATTGTTTCTTCATTTCTCTTTCATTAATTTCAGCCTTGCTTTTATTTATCTCTTCCCATCTACTCTTTTCAGGTGTTGTTCATTCTTGATTTTTCAAGGCCTTCAAGTGCATTATCACCTTATTAATACGAGATGACTCTTAATTTTCTGATGTAGGCACTTTGTCCTATAACTTTTCCTCTTAAGATTGCCTTCATTGTTTCCCACAGATTTTGGTATGTTATGTTTCATTTTCACTCAGTTCTAGGAAATTTTAAATTTTCTTCTCGATTTCCCCCTTGATACACTTTTCATTCAGTAGTGTGTTCCTTAGTTCCCATGAGTTTGTTACTTTCTGTGTTCCTGTTGTTATTAATATCTAGCTTTATTCCTTTGTGACTGGAAAGAATGCAGGACATTATCTAAATTTTCCTAAATTTATTGATACTTGTTCTGTCCTAATATGTGGCTATTTCTGGAGAAAGTTTCATAGGCTGCTGAGAAAAATTGGATTCTTTAATGTTTGAATGGAACGTTCTGTAGATGTCTGTCAGATCCAAACGATTTATGATGTCATTTAACCCCAGAGTTTCTCTGTTAATTTTTTATCTGGATAACTATCTATTGATGATAGTGGGATATATCAGTCACCAACTCTCATTAAGTTGTAGTCCCTCTGTAGTTTTATAACTACAGGGGCACTGTGCTTTGTGTATAAATGTTTAGAATTGTAACTTCCTCTTGTTGGATTTTTTTCCTTTAATGGATATGACGTGTCTTTATTTGTACTGACTAGTTTGATTGCTGAAAACACTAATCTGAGTCATAGAAAATCAAGTAATCCAGCTGGTACTGATTTCAAAGCTTCATCCCCACTATACTGGCTAGCTATCAAAGTGTTGGAAGGTTTTACATAGGTAATTGGAAGAGAAAAGTAGTCACTAATTTTTCCCAGATTTGATCCCTGAGAGCTACAATAATGACTGGCCTCGCAAGATATGGCCATTGGTGCAATGTGACATGACTGTTATGGGAGTAACCAAACACTTTATGTTTGAATTTAAGATGCTTCTCACAAGATGGAACTCATAACTGGCACTGTTATCAGACCAC
>NW_008327868.1:8719-9294 GCF_000622305.1 Nannospalax galili
TTCAGGTGTCCCTAGTTTGATTCAAATTGACAAAAACTATCCAACACAGAGGCCATTTAATTGCAATTCTCCACTATGTGTGTGCTTGCATGCTCACATGCCTGTTAGTGCAATCTTAGGACCATCCTTCATGTTTAAGATTTAAAATAATGGGTACAAAAAATTGGTGGATTTCAGCATCCCCTTTTAGCCAGTGAATATATTTGGAGCTTAAGGACTGAAAAACAAGTCTGCTGATAATCCAGCAGGGATGTTTGTTTATACCATGTCAGACTACACCACAGCGTTGTCTCATACATTCCTTTACATATTCATAACATCTCATATAGAATTTCATACTTAGTCACAGCCATATCTTCAGTTTGAATGAATAAATGAAGCTGATATGCAAAGCACATCTGCAGTGTTCCATGCACAGGGAAGAAAGTTTGTGGCGAGCATGAAAACCTTTAGCTGTCCACATAGCTTCTTCTCTCTGCACCCATTCTCAATGCCATGTGTTTAGTTTCTACTCTCTCTACTGGTTCTAAGCCTGCAAATGAACCTAGCCATCAATCCTGGGGCCTCAACTATAC
>NW_008327869.1:0-1126 GCF_000622305.1 Nannospalax galili
AAAAACCTGAGATGAGATTGACTCTTTGATTGTAAGGCTAAGTAAATTCATTTTTCCAGAGTGTATCCATTTTGAAAAAGTCACTACTACATAAGTGGGTTCTGGCAATCCCAATGAACTTAGTTTGTCAAGAGTACATCCAAGCACTTTTACCTACTGAGCTGTAAACAGTCCATAAATTTTGAGATCTTCTTTTTTACTTTCATAGTGACATTTTAGTGTTTTCATGCAGTTTAGTAAATACTATTTGTGTCCCTGAAGAGTAATACTCATGTAGAAATCTGCAGCTTCTTTTTCATGGCTGAGAATTCTTGCATTAGCTCTCCCCATGTGATAGAAAGCGACTCAGGCAAGTTGTTTCCAAAATCGGGCAGGGAGTCTTGGATGCTAAACATCAGAATCACTTAGGTTATGTTCTCCTTTCTAGAACCAACTGTGAGACCCTGCACTGGGCTAAGGAGACAGGAGGTTTCTCCTGTTCCCACTGCACTTGTTGGTTCCCTAAGTCAGACAGGCCATGGGTCTACCTCCTGACTGTAGCCATATCTGTCATCTTCCCCTTGACCACACCAGATTGCTGGGGGAGAACTTGGTGGTCAAATCTGCTTACACCCCTTGTATTGCCTTTATCAGAAGAGAAATGCATCTTTTTTAATCTTTGGGGATTCTCAACCATCTCTTGTGCAGTTTTTAATTCTTCGAATATGTTTTGTAAACCTGGTTTTAAAACCTTCCAGAAATGCCTTAGTACTAAATTTAGTTCTCTATCATTTTTTTTCTCTAGGGATTTGGGCTTGACATAAGTCTTGCCGCATTTATCTTTAAATAACTCAAGTGCGCCATTTCTTCTGTCTGGTCTTTTTTACTTCCCTTATAGGTGTTCTGTTATTTTGCAGACACATTTTACATGCTGGTCAGAATTATTTAGATTTGCCAAAGTCTCTCTCCCTTTACAAAGATCTTGTCCCATCAAAGGGATTAGTAAAACCATTAAAGCCCCATATCATCCTCAAGGTCCTAGCTGAATTAAGCTTTCGTTCATATCTCTGGTGAACACAGTCTAATCTGGCCCAGGGAACTGGACATTATATATTATTTTTCTGATACCTAGTTCTCTCAGTAATGC
>NW_008327870.1:0-1007 GCF_000622305.1 Nannospalax galili
CTCATTTTGTTAAGCCGACTATGACTTCAACTACAGGAGGAAAAGTGATTATATATATATTGAAGACTGAATATAAAATATAGTTTGATAGCCCTCCCAGTTGTTTACATCTTAACCCTTGGAATCTGGGAGCAAAGCAAAAAGACTTCACACTTGCGAATCAGATCTCACTTGCGAATGATCCTGAACTATGCTGAGTGGGACTATGGCAGCAGAGGTTGCAGTGATGTGCCTTAAAGATGGAGGAACTGGGGTGCTTGGAGTGCGGACAGCCACCAGGAGTTTGGAAAGTTAGAGAAGCAAATTATTTCCTTCTGTTCTTTGATTTGAGACTTCTGACTTCCAGAGTCATGGCAAATAAATGTGTATGCTTAAGCTGTCAGGTTTATGACAATTTGTTATAGCAAAAGTAGGCACCATTCCTGGGACATGTTTCTATGATAGTTATTGTGAAATATGGTTTAATCAAATCTAAGTTGCCCCATAAATCTTTAGCACAGACTTTGATAATTAAAACACCTAGAAAATACTGTTTGCAAGTATGGAGTTTGAAATTCATTCTTCTGGAATATGCACTGGCCTACAAAGGGCTAGGAAACCCATCCCTTGACAAAGGCCTATTGAGGAAGGTCAGTAGGATTAACTGTAAAGAATAAGAGCTGGGCTGGTCATTTAGGAGGTGAGGAAATAAATTAGATATGAGTTATTACTCTAGAATTATTCTAGAAGAGGTTTCTTTTCTATTTTGTTTTCAAGACAGGGTCTCCCTATAGCCCCAGTTGGCCTGGAACTCACTATGCAGACTAAGCTGGCCTTGATCTCATAGATATCTGCCTGCCTCTGCTTCCTGAGTGCTAGGATTAAAGGTGTGTGCTACCATGCCCAGTGAAATTTTATTTTCTTAATGGAGCAGCTTCTGGGGCGGGAGAGGTGGCTCAGTGGTTAAGAACACTGTACTTGCAGAAGAGCCAGGTTTGAATCCCAGCACCCACATGGCAACTAACAAC
>NW_008327871.1:0-501 GCF_000622305.1 Nannospalax galili
ATCTGCCTGCTTCTGCCTCCCAAGCGCTGGGATTAAAGGCGTGCGCCACCATGCCTGGCTTCTCACATGTATTTTTTTAGAGTTCGTATTACTTTTATTTTCATTTATCAATTTTATACTTTCATCTTTTTAGATAATTTTACATTTTAGTTAAAGCAGACTACCCATGTGATGGTATTAAATTTTATTGCCTAGGAATTCTAGTTAATGCTCAAAATAATATCAATAAAGTTGTCAACACAAATAACATATGAAGACAATTATCACAGACATATATGACAGAAGTAGTGAGATCTCAATACATGTAGACACATGACAAAATTACATGAAAGACACATATGTCATAGCTACATGAAATTTGAAACAGCACATGAAAAACAACTATCAATACACATATGACACAATTACATAAAGACTAGGTGTACCCAAAATATAATTAATGAATTTGATTATAATGGTCTCCTGTAAGTAGGCACGGCTGAAGTCAGGAAGCCGGCAGTG
>NW_008327872.1:0-624 GCF_000622305.1 Nannospalax galili
GGTGTCATATAACTTTTAATTTTTATTATAATTGTGGGAGCATGTGCAGGGAACTGAACCCAGGTCCTCTGGTAAGTGCAGCCAGTGCTCTTAACTGCCGAACCATCCCTCCAGCCCCCTACTTCCCACAGAGTTGGACTGCATAGGTTTGGGTTTGGAATGATCCACTGGCCTGTTGGGCTCACCACCGGGTACACGACAGGATGCTGTGCCTCCTGACTACCAGAGTCTGTTAGTTGTCAACAGAGTGGCAGTAAGCGCTAGGGCCCCGTGAGCCCCTTCCTCTCCTCAGCTTACTGGGAGGACTCTGAGCGTCCTCTAGAAGCATCTGTTTGTCACCATGACAGACCTTCATATTTTCGAGGCTCAACACTCTTCCACTGTGTATACACAGCTGTTTTCTATGCCTGTCCATCATTCGGTGGATACTTGCTTCATCCCCCGGCCACCGTGAGCAGCACTGCAGTTTGTCAAGGGAGTCAGGCTGTTCCTTGATACACCTGGTTCAGTTCCTTTGGAACTGAAATAGGAGTGCCAGTTCCCAGGGTAGTTTTGTTTTCCTTTTTTTATCTCTTTGAGACAGGTCTCCCTGTAGCCCCAGCTGTCCTGAAACTCACTATGTAG
>NW_008327873.1:0-546 GCF_000622305.1 Nannospalax galili
ATAAAGGCTGTACCACTGAGACTGAGCTGAGTCCTGTGTCTTACTGCCTACAATCCAGCCTTCCTGGAGAGAGATGTCTCTTCGTAAGCCGACTCACGGACACCTAGCTTTAGCCGCCCCGCTCCTTCCCGCATGATCCAGCGGCCAGTGGATTTCGCATCTTGAGGAAGTGCACGGGTGAAATTAGGGCGGAACCCGGCCGGGAAAGCCCCGGCAGCAGAGACCCACAGAGAAGCGGTGGACAGCGACGTGGTGCGAGACCAGACCCGCCACTCCAGGGTGCGCGCAGGGGACCGGTGCCACGAGATCCCCGCGCGCCCCATAAACCATAATTCCAGTTCCAGGAGGAATCCAGTGCCTTCTGACTTCCCAAGGGCATTGCACGACATGGGTGCACTTACCTACATGCAGGCAATACATTCATACACATAAAAGGTAATAAATATTTTTAAATAATTTTTTATGCCTAGTATTTTTTTAAACATTTTTTTAAATTTTATTATTTTTATTTTATGTGTATGCATGTATTGCTGCATGTAGGTAAGT
>NW_008327874.1:0-266 GCF_000622305.1 Nannospalax galili
ACACGACCATCTGCACGTTAGAGGCAGTAGGTGACACGACCATCTTTATGGTAGACAGGGCAGGACACATAATTATGTGCACGTCAAAGAGGGCAGGTGACACGACCATGTGCACATCAGAGAGGGCAGCTGACAAGACCATGTACACGTCAGACGGGGCAGGTGGCACGACCATCTGCACATCAGAGGTGGCAGATGACAAGATCATCTGCACATCAGAGGTGGCAGGTGTCAGGTCAATCTGCATATCAAAGCAGGCAGGTGAC
>NW_008327875.1:0-314 GCF_000622305.1 Nannospalax galili
ACAGAGAACACTCCATCTCATAAACAAAAAACAAAATATAAGGCGTGCCATGAAGGCATGTGCCTTTTATCCCAGCACATGGGAGGCAGAGGCAGGTGGATGTCTGTGAGTTAGAGACCAGCCTGGTCTACATAGTGAGCAGTGTCCAGGCTAGCTAAGACCACATAGTGAGACCCTGTTGATAAGGAAGAAAGTTATATTCTTGTAACTGTGTTCTTATATAATGTCCTGGTAAGCTTAGGCCATTTGAAGTTTCCTTTCTTTTACTCACTGGCTGGATACCTTGAAATGTAACCCCGGGATGCTCAGAGATA
>NW_008327875.1:1345-3410 GCF_000622305.1 Nannospalax galili
GGGTGTGGTGGTGAATGCCTTTAATTCCAGCACTCAGGAGGCAGAGGCAAGTGGATCTCTGCGAATTTGAGGCAGCCATCCTGGTCTACATAGTGAGTTCCAGGCCAGCTGGGGCTACAGGGGGACCCTGTCTCAAAAAGACCAAAAATTTATTTATTGAATTAATTACTTATTAATTTATTAATTATTATTATTAATGTGTATGAGTGTATTGCCTACATGTATCTAAGGGTACTCGTGTCATGCAGTGCCCATGGAGATCAGAAGAGGTAGTTGGATTCCCTGGAACTGGGACTGTTGTTAGCCATCATGTGGGTGCTAGAATTCGAACCCAGGTCCTGAACAAGAGCAGTTAGTGCTCTTAACCTCTGAGCCACCTCTTCAGCCTCAGTCCCAGCATTTCTACGGCAGGATGGGAAGTGGAAACAAGAGAAGTACCCGAGGTTCACAGGCCAGCTCGCTTGCCATATAGAAACAAGACAGACACTGCCTCCAACAAGGTAGATGGTGGGGGCTGGAGAGATGGCTCAGCACTTAAGAGTTTCTACTGTTCTCACAGACAACCCAAATTTAGTCCCCAGCACCCGTGTCAGTACCTAGCACCTACATCAGGCAGCTCACAACTGATTATAACTCTAGCTCTAAGGGATCTGACATACTTTTCTGGACTCCAGGGGCAGCACCTGCACTCACACATGCAAAACCCATACCCATACACAGACACACACATATACACATAATTAAATATATTTTTTAAAAAGCTTGGGACATGGGGCTGGATAGATGGCTCAGTGGTTAAGAGCAATGGCTGCTCCTGCAGAGGACCCATGTTCGGTTCCTGGCACCCAGATGGTGGTTAGCAACCATTTCTGGCCTTTGTGGGCATCGTACCACACAAAATACTTACATGTAGACAAAATACTCACATACACATAAAATAAAAATAAATAAAAAGATAACATCTGGGACATCACCTTCACCTGTTTTTGCTTGTTTTGTGGTGTGTCCAAGGAACATTTAATATGAAGGCAGTTGTTAAGCTGAAAAGTCTTCTGGAAATTTCTTTTATTCCTTTTGGGTTTTTGCTATTTTTTTCTTTTTTCTTTTTCCATTGTTGTTTTGAGACAGGATCTTCTATAGCCCAAGCAGGCCTGGAATTTGTCACATAGCCAAGGATGGCCTTGAACTCATGGTCCTCCCCCTGATTGCTGGGGTCACAGGTCTGGGAAGGTACGTCTGGTTTATACACCCCTGAGGGTGAGACCAGGGCTTCCTGCCTGCTCAGCAATCACTCTGCCAATGGAACTGCATCCTCGTCCAAGGTTTTGGGGGTGTTTGCTTTTTGAGACAGGCCTCAAGTAGCCCAGGCTGGCCTTGAGCTCGGCGCTGGTTTTGTGCTTCTGATGCTCCTGCCCCCACCTCACAAATGTTGCGATCACAGGTGGCTGAAATGTGAGTCTGATACACACGTCCTTGGAGGTAAAATGATCAAGGTCATTCAGCCAAAATCTGTGAACATACAAAGTGCTTTGACGTACACCCTCCTCCCCTCACTCCCACGGGATGGCACTATTCTGCACTGGTCTCAGTATAAGCTTGAAATCCATTAAAAAGCAAATGTGGGCAGAAGGAGGCTTGGAGGACCCTCCCCATGCCCACCTCATCTCTGCGTCCCCTGCCCTTGACCACAGGCTCGGGTGCATCTAGAGAGACTGAAGATCCGTGAGGAGTTCAAGCGCCTCAGGAAGAGCCTGAAGGAGAAGGAGATTTTCCTCCTGGCCAGGCTGCTCTGGCTGGAAAATGAAGGAGACAAGCTGATGGACCAGTATAGCACTGTGACTGCAGAGCAGCTGGGCTCCCTCAGGAAGCTCACTCTGTCCCTGAGGGTCAAGCAGCAAATGGCACCCAGGGACCTACTGCAGGTGAGTCCCTTCGGAGCAGGTATGAAGACAGGTACCACCCACCCCAGTGTCAGGACAGAGTGTGGGCGACCTAGCAGATGGTCTGAGATTGCTTGCTGGGATCTGACCTCTGGCCCAGGGCTGTCCAGCTGAAAGCTGTCAGA
>NW_008327875.1:4215-5463 GCF_000622305.1 Nannospalax galili
GCTCTGTGATGCTTTCCACTCACTATGTCTGACTGTTGATAAAGATGTAAAACTAAATGAATAGAAAATTCACGAGTTGGTTTAATGAGGTACCTGGTCCCATTAGTTCAAGAAAAGTATGGATCAAACTTGTCTGCTGATATCTGATTTTGTAAACTGAAATCACCACTTGACCTGGTCCTAGCACAATTATCCTAGCATAGTTGTAGATCAAAAGATGGCAGATGTCCTGACCCATACCTAGGATATCAACTTTGAATATTATGTTAACTGAGTGAACTCAGGAAGGAATTTCCTGAGATAACATGGCCCGTCACGACAGGATCTCATATATCCCAGGCTGGCTTCTAACTTTCTACATAGACCAGGCTGGCCTCAGACTGACAGAGATCCACCTGCTTCTGCCTCCTGAGTGCTGGTACTAAAGGTATGTGTCACCATGCCCAGACAGATAAAAATAATTATGGTAAAACATTTTATGTAACCTGCTGTCCCATAATTTATTTCCAGCCTGTTTAGACACATTGATGAGCTCTTCCCAGTCTGGAGCGTTTCTTGGTTCTGATTCTTTGGACTCTAGTATACGTTTTGCATATCTCAATGCAGATGCTAAATCCTCAGTCCTTGAGATAAATGTAGTCCTACTGAGTCAATGAAGCGTGTTTAACGGAAAGAGATTTACACTGCTCTAGCTTTTAAACTTAGATTTAAAATAGTGAAAAATTAAGCCTTGGGCTGATGCGATTGTGCCCTCCTGTAATCTCAGCACTCAAGAGGCACAGATAAAATGATCAGGAGTTCAAGGCCAGCCTTACTACATTGAGAATTTGAGCCAGTCTGAGGTATATGAGACTCTGTATCTGAAACAAAAACAAAAGGAAAAAGAAGGAAAAAGGAAGGAAGAAAAAAACCTGTAGAAAGGAAGGTCAGGTGCAGGGGTCCCAGAAGTGCACCTCCTGCCTTGTGTCTTTAAAGAAGCTCCTTGCAAACCACCCGACCCTCCTCCTGACCTGCCAGGGGAGCTCCTTGGCTCCATCTCAGGGGCAAAGCTCATCTTCATAACAGCCCTCTCTCTCCTCACTCAGTTCCTCTTGAGGTCTAACCACTGTTTACTGACAAATCAGGTCCTTTTGGAGCAGCTCTCAAGCTGCGAGGGTGGATGGAGAGAGAGAAAGAACATTGGGGTATCTCATCCCGCCCCAGTAGGGTCTGAACCTCCTCTTGGTGCCTGTGACTCAGGCAGCTCTG
>NW_008327876.1:0-277 GCF_000622305.1 Nannospalax galili
GAAGGGAGGACTATTGGGTCTTTTGTGGAACCTCCTTTAGCTCACCCTGTATCATGGGATGAACCACATATTGCTATGTTTGTTAATGATACTTCCCTGTTTGGTGAACCTGGCACTGAACATGTGGTGTCACATTCCATTGAGATCAATAATTATACAGGTCTGGTCCCTACTCTGTCAATTTGTTTAGGGGTTCCATCTTGGTTGTCAGGTACTCTTTCTGAACTTTCAGTTTGTTACCTCCTTACTCATGTGATATATAGGACTTATGGTTTTA
>NW_008327877.1:0-490 GCF_000622305.1 Nannospalax galili
ATCCAGTCTCTCCGGGGGGTGATATCCTACTCACGGAAACCTAGCTTTAGCTGCCTCGAACCTCTCCTCGTGACCCGACAGCTGACGGGTCCAGAATTTAGAGAGAGAGTACACGGATGAAATTAGGGCAGAACTCGGCCAGGCAAGTCCTGCCAGCAGAAGCCTCAGAGATGCGGGTTAGCGGCGGAGAAGCAGAGACCCGCCAGAGAGCCAGCAAAGAGGAGCAGATGCTGCAGGACCCGCTGCATCTCCAGGTGTGCACAGGGGACTTGCACCATGCTAGCGCGAGAGATTCAGCACCTTAGCGGCAGACAGTGACGTGGTGCGAACCAGACCCGCCACCTCTCCAGGGTGCGCAAGGGGCTGGCACCACGAGATCCCTGCGCACCCAATACTATACAAACATTCTCATTCTGAAATCTGATTAAATATTGACTTTCACGGAGACTGAAGTACTTCCTACAGAAGCTTCAGAAAGCACATCTCTCTT
>NW_008327878.1:0-461 GCF_000622305.1 Nannospalax galili
TGTATATCAGATTTAAGATTTCATCAGAGAATTCATGCTGGAAAGTAACCACTTCTGATAAGACTGAGAGCTCAGCACACATCAGACACCAGAGAATTCGTACTGGAGAGAAACCCCACAAATGAAAAGGGTTTGAGAAGTCCATTACTTGTATTTCAACTCTTAGAGAACATCAAAGAATTTACAATAAAGCTAGACACTGCAATATAAGGAATGTGCCAATTCCTTGAATCATACATCAAATGGTAGCAGTTATCAAAAACTCATACTAAAGAGATACTTAAATATTTTTCAGAATATGGTACATCCTTTACTCTGGGCTCAATCCTTAGAAAACAAAACAGAATCCATGCTAGAGGAATATGTCTAAAGTTCTGAAAATTATTGAAACTCTTGTATATTACAAAACATCATAATGTACTATGAAGGAAAACTTAGAATTAAGTAGAAAATTGCAAAAT
>NW_008327879.1:0-621 GCF_000622305.1 Nannospalax galili
CTTATAACATAACTCCCTAACATCTATAACCAGACTACCATGAGGTTGGTATATTCACCTTTGCTCGCCGAGCTTGACTGGCAGCCAGAGACGAGTAAGGGAAGTGGTCCCCTCACTAAAACACCTAAGACAGGAGGGCCGCCAAAGCTGCGGCCTCATCCCATGACGGATGTATGATTTGGGGGAGATCCCTTCCAACCTAAGACAGGAGCAGTCACCCCGGGCAGGGACCCAAAGGTCCCTCACTGCTCTGCCTCGCCTCCCGAAAAGTACCAAGAGCAAAAACTGTGAGAACTATAGCCTCTCATGGGAGGAGTCTGGACTACCTTTATTAAAGTAGAAGGGAGGAGATGTTGGAGGCCAAGCCTTACGTGTACCCC
The DNA here is from genome assembly GCF_000622305.1 of Nannospalax galili. NCBI lineage: Eukaryota > Metazoa > Chordata > Mammalia > Rodentia > Spalacidae > Nannospalax > Nannospalax galili. The sequence continues at coordinate 381 of NW_008327879.1, forward strand.
TGCCCCAGTTTGAAACAACCAGGTGGCCTTGTAAAAACATGTTTTTCTTGCCATGATTTTTTTCTACATTTTACTTCCTTATCTTGTGAAACCACCAAGCTCATGACTGTAGTGGAAATTCCTCAGAAGGGCCTTGCCGCCATCCACTCCCCCCGCCTTCTCTCCGCCCTTTACCTTCCCCCACACTCCGATTTACTATATTAACACTGTGTGATTGCTCAATAAAAGAGACTTGATCAGA
>NW_008327880.1:0-396 GCF_000622305.1 Nannospalax galili
GTTTATTTTCTCCACACATTTCCAGACCCTCCCCACACCACTCCTTAGAAATCATCAGTCTCTAGGCCTGAGAGATAGATGAGCAAGGGCCTTCACTACGTATTCCATGGAGAGTGGTATAACCTACCAACAGAAACAACAGCATGTGTGGCTCGTGCTGATAAAGAACCCCACGGCCCCGGCTTGACCCACCAAACCAGGGCTTAGAGAAAGAATCAGCTGTGTTCTCCAGCTAAAGCTTCAGGCAGACTTCAAGACAACATGGTAGGCCCAGAGTCCTCTCTGGTCTGTAGGAAGCTCCTTCAGCAGCAGTTTCCACTAGGAGGGAATGACGGCACCAGCTACTCCTGATGAGATAGAGCCTCTCACACACCTCTGAGCTCCCTTTGGTTCTCT
>NW_008327881.1:0-604 GCF_000622305.1 Nannospalax galili
GAGGGAGAAATAAATGGCAGGATGGCACTAGACTGGGAACTATAGGAGACTGATTGATGTTGAATGAGGGAGGGTATGCCTTACACACGGTCTCTAGTTGGACTAGACTCTGGTGGATGAATTTACACTGAAGAATATCTGGGTACAAATGCTTGACTGGATGGGACTTAACATGTATGGCAGAATACATGAGGTCTTGTGGGGGGAAGGAACATGGATGGGGAAAAAGGCCTACATTTGATTAAGAACTGTTTTATAAAATTACAAAAGCTCAATAATAATTTTTAAAATATTACTTATAAGAAGATGTAGTGTGTGAATTTTTGTCCTCAATCTTAAGTTTGCCAAGTATTTCCCAAACATGAGGGATGTAGCCCTCACTCCCAAGGCACACCTTCCCCATCTGCTGCCCATTATTTAAATTTAGAAGCTTGTGGTTTTCAGAGATAATAAGGTCTTGTCACTCTCCCCGAGTCAGTCTCTAAGCACAGATTACTTGACTCTAGTAGCTTATCAAAACTCAGACTTAGCTCTCATGACCTGATTAGTCATTGCCTCCACGTGTTCAGTTGATTCCCTACTAAGCATATTTGAGAACGCTAGA
>NW_008327882.1:0-844 GCF_000622305.1 Nannospalax galili
ATAACATATAAAGAAATCAAAACAATAATACAAAACCTCCTTACTAAAAAACGTCCAGGCCCAGATAGATTTCCGGCAGAATACTACCAGACATTTGAACCCAGGCTGGACTACATAATGAGTTCCACATCAGCCAGAGTCAAGTAGTGAGAACCTATTTTAAACAACAACAACAAAAAACTTGCAAGAAAAATAAAGAAAACTAGTTAATACTTGAGTGATGGGTTAATATAATCATTAACCCTAAGACCATATAACAGTTTTTCTTTTAACCATATTCAGTTTTCTTGGATTAGATACTGGAGATGTGGTAGAGAGCAGATAATTAACAAAACGAGCACAGGAAAAAAAACAAGGATCCTGAAACAAAATCGATATTCAAAGATATAGCATGTGTGCTGGATAGTTTCAATTGCAAACTTGACAAACTTGACACCTGGGTGGAAGGACATCAATAGAGGAATTTCCTCTATTGGATTGGCCTGTGGCTATATCTGTGGGCATTTTCTTCAGTGTTGAGTGATGTGGGTAGGTGGTCCTATAATGTTTAAGAAAGTAGGTTTTTCATAGGTCAGGGGAGCAAATCTGTAACCAATTGTTCCTCCATGGTCTGTGCTTCAGCTCCCACCTCCAGGATCCTGCCCTGAGTTCCTGCCTTGACTTCCTTCTATGATGAACTGTGTTTCAAGCCAAACCCTTTCCTCCCCAAGTTGGTTATGGCCAGTGCTTTTATTACAGTGATGGAAACTAACCCTTCCTTTTTATAACACTTCTTCCCATTGTTTCTGTGGGAAAGTCACCATCCATGCTTGAATGAACACTTCCCTGGTGGCCTTAGAAGAGG
>NW_008327883.1:0-1293 GCF_000622305.1 Nannospalax galili
ATTTTTTTAATTATAAATTTTTAAAACAATTTCGAACACAGACTGCACTTACGAAGCAATATAAAAGAAACAATTCTTGTCTTTAGCTATCTTACGTCTACTGGGTAAGATAAAAACTTAACCAAAACAAAAATGTACCAACAGGGGCTTAGTGGCTCAGTGGTTAAGGTGCTGAATTGGAATTCCTAGCACTCCTGGGACTCACTGGCCATCCAGTCTAGCTGAAAACAAGTGAGATCCAGGATCAGTGAGAAACCCTGTCTAAAAGAAAGTGGAGAAGGGGCTGAAGAAGACATTCCAAGGTAGAATTTTGGCCTCAACATTCACCTGCATTGGCTCACACACCCACACATGTGAACACATACACAGGAAAATAAAAATAGAGGAAGGATATACTAAACTATATCTAAACAAGCATACATTAACCCCCATAGTACTTGTTGCCAGGACTCAAAGCCAGATCATTAGGGCTGGATTAATCAGCAGTCTTCTAGTTGTGAGGAAGACTTAAGAGGAGGCATGTGGGGACTGGAGAGATGGCTCAGTGGTTAAGAGTTCTGGCTGCTTTTGCAGAGGACCCAGATTCAATTCCTAGCACCCATATGGTAGCCCACAACTGTCTGTAACTCCAGTTCCAGGGGATCTGACACCCTCTTCTAGCCTCCATGAGCACAAGGTGCATGCCTGGTACACAAATATACCTGTAGACAAAAGAGCCATACAATAAAAAATAAATTTTTCTTAAAAACAAAACAAAACAAAACAAAAAAACACTGGTTGTTGTTGCAGAAGACCCAGGTTCGAATCCCAGCACCCACATGGCAGCTAACAACTGTCCATAACTCCAGTCCTTGGGGATCTAAAAGCCTCTTCTGACCTCTGCGGGCACTGCACAACGCGGGTGCACTTACCTACATGCAGGCAATACACGCATACACATAAAAATAATAAATAAAAAACATTTTTTAAAGAGGTATATGGACTGAAGAATTAAGAATGCATAAATTGAGAAAACATGGGTGGAGGGAAAAAATGTTTTCTTTTTAAGCAAATATAAGGAACAGAGTCAGTAAGACCAAACTGGGAGAAAGTCTTCAAGGCCTACCAGGTGGACTGGGAATTAATTTGATAAGTACCAGTAACAGCTATGTATCTTAAATGAGAAGGTTATAATGACTGTTTCTTTTATATTGTTTCATGAGTTCATGTTCAGCAATTCTATTTTGTTAAGTTGCTAATTACAAAAAAATTAATGGAGGCTAGGTATGGTGGTGCAAGCCTTTAATCCCAGCA
>NW_008327884.1:0-502 GCF_000622305.1 Nannospalax galili
CTTCCAGCACTGTGAAATCTAGTCAGAAGAGACAAAGCTTTGAAGTCAGCATCAGCTTGACTTCTTCTTGCTTCGACGTAGTCTTCAGCAATAAGGTCACGCTATCAAGTCCTGCTGGGCAACCAAGAGAAGGGGCAGTGGCCAGGATTGTTTGAGGGTCTGTGGGACCCCTGGTCAACAGCTTCAAAAGGGAAGTCCATTTCTGGCTCTGCACTTTTCCTTGCTTGCCTGCAGTGTCTAGTAGGGGTACAATTCCCCCGTTATAAGGTAATTCATTTTAATATCCTTTTACAATGTATAAGGATATGATTTAAGAAGCTTTCATAGCAGTGGTTTCCATATGGATTTTCTAACCTTCAGTGTTAGTCATCTCTCTCCATCCTCCCACTTCTGTCTGCCCGCCCATCCCACATCCCCTTAGCCTTTCCTGTTCCATTAGTCCCGTTCCTCGTCCACATCACTGTGTTCTCTCTCCCCTTCTGTAAAGATGCCCCCACTTTGG
>NW_008327885.1:0-716 GCF_000622305.1 Nannospalax galili
TGGGGTGTAATCAAATGGACTGGACTCGATTCCACATTTAACAAGTGACAAGGTGCTAAAACGTATTTTGATTTCCATTTCATTCATTCTGTTGGTGAGGTTATCTCCTTGCATTTCAAATTGGCTTATTGTGTAGAGAAACCAGAAGGAAATGTATTAGTTCAAAAGCCTGCTGAAAAATGAATATAAAAATATCTGTACATGACTGCACGTGTACAGGTGACAGACATATAACAAGTGCCGGATGGGATAACTTCCTGTGAGTTGTTGGTCAGGGTAGTCAAAGAGAGTCTCAAAATGACACAAGCTATTGCCACAGCTCTTGATTACCTCCCAGAACTTGAAGGTATAACCCCATTGCTGAATCAGGATATATTTTGGACATAGGAATGGGAGGAATGGAGCTGAAACTGACCTGGAAGCTTCCTCCCTGAAGACTAGCTCTTATAGTCTTGGAGGATCCATGCAAGACTCTAAGGGAGAAAAACCAATCAATGGTAACACAAGCTATTGCCACAGCTCTTGATTACCTCCCAGAACTTGAAGGTATCACCCCATTGCTGAATCAGGATATATTTTGGACATAGGAATGGGAGGAATGGAGCTGAAACTGACTTGGAAGCTTCCTCCCTGAAGACTAGCTCTTATAGTCTTGGAGGATCCATGCAAGACTCTAAGGGAGAAAAACCAATCAATGGTTCAACCCCAGCTTTAAA
>NW_008327886.1:0-251 GCF_000622305.1 Nannospalax galili
AAAATTAATTATAAGATACTGATTGCTAAAAATCTATACATGAATGCATGTCAACACACTATCTACATGAGCTTATGCTTAAAATACACATATTTTACCTGGTATCAAATTAGCTTATAAGTACACACTCAAGTAAACTGATGTTGTTAAATTAGCCCAACTTCTTTTGGCTCACAGTAAAACAAAATTTTAAGGGAAGAGGTTCCAACTCCAACAGACTTAAGTAAGTTTGGCCACATGTCCAGAATGCC
>NW_008327886.1:487-794 GCF_000622305.1 Nannospalax galili
GTAGGTGGTGGGAATCAAACCCAAGTCCTCTGCAAGAGCAGTCAGTGCTCTTAACCACTGAGCCATCTCTCCAGCCCCAAACGCTTTTTTTTTTTTAACAAAAGAAACCTCCCAAGCCCATGTGACCCCTGAGGAACAGATTCTCAAATGACTTTAAGTGTAAAAATAAATTGGTTTATTTGGGCCAACTGTAGGGTCTTAAACACAGAAAAAGAAAATATAACCAAAGATTAAAAGGGTCAATCTAAAATTTTAAGAGTCCATATGTATAACTAAAGGCTATATAACAAGAATCAATGCCAGACAG
>NW_008327887.1:0-570 GCF_000622305.1 Nannospalax galili
GGAGGATGCTGAGGACAAGACTGTCTCATTTGCAGTGACGTACCACTGTCATACAGGAACACTTGAACACACAAGGAACAGCTGGGTATTTTAGAAAAGTGTTTAGGGTCTTTCAAGTTGATGAAAGAAGGAAATGTGAGAAATGGCTTTTTTTTCTTTGATTAGAACCCGTTCTGTTTTATTCATTTGGATAATAATAAAGTAAATTGAATTGCTACCTGAACTCAATGACCCTGGCTATAAAAATGTCACAGGTCAACTTTCTGATTCTTCCCAAATTTAAATATTCTTCCTTCAACAAATTCTTGGAGAGTCAAAATCTTGTTTCCCAACTTCGAAGACAACTTTAGTGTCTTTCATTACTTTTTTTTTTTTAACATGACTAACCTTTTATATTTTCCACATTTTCATTATGAATTGCATGGATGTTTTTGGATGTGTTTTAATTTTGTGGATACACGAAACTGATTCATTGCCACCAGATTTCCAACCTAAAAGTTATAACAATAATAAAAGTCTGATGATTTTCTTTTGGGAAAATACTTTCTAATTCTTTGAGAATGGTATACA
>NW_008327888.1:0-3106 GCF_000622305.1 Nannospalax galili
TCTCAGAGTCTGTGAGCCATTCCAAACTAACCTCAGGGTCAAGGACACCACAAAATGTCAGTAAGAAACGCAAGCTTTGCGTAAGATTAAGTCAGCCAAATCGCAGGGGGTGAGTGGGTACATTCTACCCCTATCTGAGGAACAGGTGACAGTTGATTGTTGATGGCTACTGGGAGAGGAGAATCGTGTTTCCTCAGGGATCTGAGTCCTGAGAAGCTACCCGTGTTTTGGTAAATGGTCCCACACCCAGGCACACCCAGGCAGCACTAAATGGTCTCAGTGGGTATTAAACTTTTTAAAAAAAAGAGAGTACACAAAATTTAGGGAAGGGGTTGGAGGGGAGAAAATAGGAAGCAGCCTGAATGCAAACACATTATATGCATGTGTAAATATTAAATAAAATAGTTAATAATAATTTTTTTTAAAAAAAGGAAGCGCAGCAGCCCGGGGAAGCTGTGTGGCTGGCACCCAGCGGAAGAGCAGTCCCGCGGCAGCCTAAGCCCACACCTTGTGGACTCCAACTCAAACTCCAGGTGGCTGACCTCAGGAGCATACGGTGGCCACCAAGTTGGGCACACAGAATAAACATACTTGTCACCATCAAGTGGTCCCATGGACTGAGATCACAACAGACCTCAGGGCAGAGGCCAAACCACAAAGGCATTCCTTCTGTGCTACAAGGGACATTTTAACGTGGACACTGAGCCATGCAACTGCTGTCTTCTTATGTGCACCAGACAGCAAGTCTGGCATGGCTAGTCATCCCCAAGAAAGGCCCATAGCACACTAAGCCCTGGGCCTTACAAGACAGGGATGTTACCTCTCACTCAAGGGACCCCAGTGAGCATACGCACAGAATAAAATTAAGCCTCCTGGCAAGCTGTTAGGAGCCAGTGAGCACCGGATACCACCCGATCATCTCGTCCCTGGGGAATATGATGGTGTATTTTCTGACAGTGACATAATCTAAAATACAAGTTTTTCTAGAGTGACAGAGAATTGAAACAAGGTATTAAATCACCCTCACTTCACAGACATGCTCATGAGCTCCTCGACAAACCCAAGACAGGGCTGCCACTGAATGAGAGTAACTACCAATCGGATGTAGTTGAGGAAGAAGGCACTGAGTTTCCTGGACGCTCAACACTCATTAGGTGCTGACCGCACCCACCATGACAGACCAGTGCTGCCGTGGGTGAGAAAGGGAGCGGACTGCAGGCTGGCTGAAACAGAGTCAGCACTGGGGCTTAGTTCCCAGCTCTGTCTCATTCAACTTTTAGTGAGAAGGAGGGAGCGGGGTGGGGTGGGGGGGAGACGTGTCTGTGTCTGTGTGCCTGCGTATCTCTGTCTGCTCAGGTACATGTGAGTGTATGTACATTACAGACCGGGGCCAACATTAGGTGTCTTTCTCCATCACCCTCCACCTTGATTTTTGAGACTGGGTCTCTCATTAAACCTGGAGCTCAATAATTCAACTAGGCTAGCAGGTCACTGAGGCCCAGGGAACCTCCTGTCTCCACATCCCCAGCCCTGGGATTAAAAGCACATACTGGTACACCCATCTTAAAAAAATATTGCAGCATTTGAAGGGCAGACTTTAATTCTGATATCTATCTGAGTTGTTTTTAACATCCCAAGGCTAGAGCAGCATTTTAAGAAACCAAGTTCAAGCACTCAGGAAGCAGAGGCAGGCATATGGATCTCTGAGTTCAAAGCTAGTTAGGTCTACATGGACAAATTAAATAGGGTTGCAGGTGTAGAGGATATTTTGTCTCCAGTTGGTGGCGCTGTTTCGGAAGGCTTCAGATGTGGCCTTGATAGAGGGGAAGCAATCACTGGAGCTGTCTTTGAGAGTTCTTAAGCCTCAATAGACCCAGTCACTCTCTGCTTCCTGTGCCTACCTTAAGACACAGTGGCGGGCCTTCTGCTCAGCCACCTTTGCTGCCACCGTGGACTCTTACCCTGGAACCGAAGTTCAGATAAACTCTTCCTTTCTTACGTTCTCTTGGTCACAGCGCTTTATCACAGCAACAGAAAAGTAAGACACTTTCCTTCATACCTCTGTAGAAATCAATTGCCCATGTACACGGCTCCACTCTCTTCTACCCAGTGATCTTTGTCTCTAGATCATTAACGCACTATCTTGATACAGGTCTTGGAATCAGCCAGCGCTAGGCCTGTCGAACTTGCTCAGTGCAGTGCCATCTCGCTATGCCAGGGGTTCTGTGCTTGTGTGACTCTAAAGATCAGTCTGTCCCTATCTGTGGGAAGGCATGCTGGGATTTTCCTTGCTACTGGGTTGAATACCTGGTCAATTAGGGAGAAAAGGTATTCCATAATCTGCGTTTTCAGGTCTGTGGGCATGATTAGGCCGCTCTACATTTTTCTGTTACGTTTTGTGGCTTGTTGTGCACAGAAAGTTACATCTTTTGTCATTCTGTGCTTGTGTGACTCTAAAGATCAGTCTGTCCCTATCTGTGGGAAGGCATGCTGGGATTTTCCTTGCTACTGGGTTGAATACCTGGTCAATTAGGGAGAAAAGGTATTCCATAATCTGCGTTTTCAGGTCTGTGGGCATGATTAGGTTGCTCTAAATTTTTCTGTTACGTTTTGTGGCTTTTTGTGCACAGAAAGTTACATCTTTTGTCACTTTTTCCTCAAACACCTAACACCCTTATACACTGTAAAGTGATCCTTATTTATTCTCAATTGCTGATTTCTGTGTGTACACATACCTTTACACATGCATGCGTGTACAAAAGCCAAAAGATAACCTTGGTGTCGTGCCTCAGGCGCCGACCACCTGGTTGTTTTGAAGACAGGGTCTTGCACTGGCCTGGAGTTCACTAAGTAAGCCAAGCTGGCTGGCCCATGAGCCCCATGTAGCCCTCTCTGCCTTCACAGCACCACGACTGCAAGCACACACCTCTAGGCCCGTTTTCTTTCCATGTGAGTTCTGGAATGGAACCCAGGCCCATCGACTGACCATCTTCCCAGCCCACAAGAATGCTGGTTTCCTGTTGCTAGCATACAGAAACACAGCCTTTGCATACCGGCCTGCTGCCCCGGAGCCCTGCTAAACTCTCTTCCAGGCTCTCATCAGCTC
>NW_008327889.1:0-1476 GCF_000622305.1 Nannospalax galili
TCGATGCTATTCTTTGTGGACATATAGGAAGTGCAGCCCTGCTGGAGAAAGTGTGTCACTGGAGGTGGGATTTGAGAATTTATAGCCACGTCCCATTTCCAGGCCCTCTCTCTGCTTCCTGTGCCTGCTTGAAGATGTATGCTCTCAGCTTCCTGCTCCGGCTGCCTCCCTGCCATGATGGACTCTTATCCCTCTGGAACCACAAACCCAGCAAACTTTGTACTATAAGCTGCGTTGGAGGTGGTGTTTTATCACAGCAACAGAACAGTAACAGAGAAGTTGGTGCTGGGGGTGAGGTATTGCTCTGAGGAGCCTGACCATGTTTATTTTTGGAAGAATTGGAAGACTTTGGAAGTTTAGCCTAGACAAGTGGTTGAATTCTGTAAGTACAGCTTACTGGTCTGTTCTAGTACAGTCTGGCTTGGGATGATGCAGAGAGAGAGGGAAATGGGCTCAAAGAGTAACCGGGACATTTTGGCTAGGAATCTCATCTTCTACTCATGGCCTAAGGGCTTGTCTGAGGCTAAATTAAAATGTAATGGACTAATTTTTATGGCAGAGGAAATTTCAAGGAAGCCTAATCTTGAATTGGTGGCATAGTTATTAATGATGAATATCATGCAATTCTACAATGAAAAAAAAGCAACCGGGGCAGAAAGAAATATACAAGGTACAGTTTGGAGGGGAAAAGAACACCAGAAGCTTAATAATGTTGGCGCGAAGCTTGTGAAGGAGAGTCTCTCTTTGAGTAAGGGGGGTAAAGCCCTTGAGGGGAGGCCCCCAGATCTGCACATGAACAGCAGAAAGAGGACCCCGAGGTCCCACCCAGCTACGCTTCCAACTTGTGAAGGAGAAAGCCTTCAATTCTCTACTCCTAGAAAGCTACAACACACAATGTAGATGCAGAGGACAAGGGTCCATCCCAGGCTGGCATTGGAACTTGGCCGTGTTGTTCACGTGGTGCTGGCTTCGTGCTGCATCACAATTGATGCAAGAGTGAGGGGGTCATCGGTTCTTCCTCTGAGGTTTCAGAAAGCTGCCGGAGTCCAGACAACACGTAGCAGGGGAGTCCCTTCTACAAGGCGGCCCTGGGAGGCCAAGAGGCCCTGAGAGGCCCAAAGCTGTGAAGGTGAAGCAGGCTTGGTGTGGAGACCCCAAGGTGTTGGAAATGCCAGAGTTGTGAGACATCTGCCAAGGAGAGCTGTATTCAGGGAGTGGTACCAGCCAGAGAGCAATGAATAAAGTCCCGGACATGTGACCTGGAGCTACAGGGCTTGTTGTTTGCCCTGCTGGTTTAGGTCTTATTTCGGTCTAGTTTTTTCTCACTATGTCCCCACTCCTCCCTTTTGTTAACGGGAATGTGTGTTTGTTTCCAGTGTATGTTGGAAGTGTGTAATTTGCCTTTTGATTTTACAGTTAAGAAACAGTGCCTTGAGTCTCAGCAGAGACTTTGGACCCTGGACTGTTGAACAGTCT
>NW_008327890.1:0-328 GCF_000622305.1 Nannospalax galili
CCCCCTCGCCGCCCCTCCCCCTCGCTGCCGCCCCGCCCACCTCGTCCTTGGTTCTAGGTCCAAGCCCGCCTCCGCCGCCGGGGCCCAGCAGCATCCGGTTCCCCGGAGGTTCTCGCCCCACTGGGTGCACAGTCCAGAATGATCTCACGTGGTCCTGTCGCTTCCAGGGCTAGCGGTCTTGGAGGACAGAAACCTTGGCCTCATCAATCAGAGTGTTATTGGCAGATGACCCACTACAAATACGGCCTGAGGACTTTCCCTGCCGTCTGTTCTGGGCCAATTCAGGAGCTAAGAGTGGTTTTTACATTTTGAAGCAGTTGGGAGAAAA
>NW_008327891.1:0-338 GCF_000622305.1 Nannospalax galili
ACATTGTGAGTTATAGACCAGCTGGTGCTAAAAGGAGACTATTTCAAAAAACCAACAAACAAAACAAAACAAAACAAGATTTTTCTAACTACACTTCTCCAATAATTTACTATCTGCAAAGTTTAACTCCAAAATTAACTGCAAGAAAAGGGACTTATAAATAATGAGAAAGGACATAAGAAAGAAAAGGCAAAGGCTGTCCAACAAATTACTCTGTTCCAAATCTTACACTTACTATAGTTATCCCCTCCCCCATTGTCTCAAAGAACTGTGCAAATCATGATTTGGGAACCAAGATGTATTGGCAGTCATTAGTTATACACATTAGGAAAAAAAAA
>NW_008327892.1:0-384 GCF_000622305.1 Nannospalax galili
CTGACTCTTCCACAAAATATCACACTGGTCCACTATATTGATGATGTTTTGTTGATTGGATCCAGTGAGAAGGAGGTAGCAGACCATCTGGACTTGTTGGTAAAGCAAATGTGCATGAGAGGATGGGAATTAAATCCAACCAAAATTTAGGGGCCTTCTACCTTGGCGAAATTTCTAGGTGTTCAGTGGTGTGGAGCATGCAGAGACATTCTTTCTAAGATGAAGAATAAGTTGTTGTGCTTGGCCCCTCCCTCCTCCAAGAAAGAAGCACAACACTTAATGGGCCTGTTTGGATTCTGAAGGCAGCCTTTCCTCATCTGAGTATGTTACTACGACCCATATATCAAGTGACTCAGAAGGAAGCTACATTTGAGTGGGGCCTGG
>NW_008327893.1:0-804 GCF_000622305.1 Nannospalax galili
ACATGGGATGGCTCACAACAGATTATAACTCCAGTTCCAGGGGATCCAATGTCTTATGCCATCTACAGGCACTTGAACACGTGGTGAATGTACGTATACTCAGACCCAAACACATACACATAAAATTACAAAGTAAAAGAAAAAAAGCAACACCTCAAGGAAGGGAAGGTTAATTTGGTTCACTATTTGAGAATATAGTCCATCGTGGTGAAGAACTCATGGTGACAGAAGCATGAGGCTTCTTGTTCATATCTCAGTGGATTAAGAAGCAGAGAGAAATGAATACTGGTTTCAACTGGCTTTCTCTTTTCCTCCTTTCTATTCAATCTGGCATCCCAGTCCATGGGATAGTGCTGCCCACATTCAAGGTAGGGCTCCCTCAGTGAATTCTCTCTGGAAGCTTCTTCACAGATATACCCAAAAGCATGTTTCACCAATGCCTTAGATGTTTCTTAACCCAATGAAACTGGCAATCAAAATTAACCATCACAAGTCCACCTCTTGTCAACTTGACACCCAGACTTATCACTTTGAACCATAATGTTCCACCTTTAGCTCCATGACTTGTATTGACCTCAAAATGCAAAATGTATTTAGTCCATCTTTAAAGTCCCCAATGAGGACTAATCTTGGTTATCAACTTGACACACCTGGGAAGGGGAACCACTTATTGGAATTATCTCTTAACTGTGAGCTCCTATAAAATTGAAAAACAAGGTATAATACCACCAATGTACAATGGCTAAGAGTAAACTTTCCATTTCACAAGTGAGAAATGGAGGCACAGCAAGGAAAGATTGAGCC
>NW_008327894.1:0-397 GCF_000622305.1 Nannospalax galili
ATGATAGTTTAGTCTGTTACAGTGGCATTTAATGCACTAGGCTCTATTTCTCATCTGCTCTGTCAGTTGAGTATTGTCTGCACAAACAGTCATTATCCAGTAGTTAACCAACTTTGATAATAGAGTAGCAGATGACTACAAAACAGACATTTATCAAGTACTGTTTAGTTTATGGAGTAAAAATGATCCTAGTGGTACTGTGAAAAATAATGTATTAGTAGGAATGCAAAGGTAAAAGAAAAGAAGAAGTGGTAAGCAATAATGGTGAGAATAGTGATGATGTTAGGTTGTTATGTGGGAAGTAGAAGACAGGGACATAAAAAGAAGTGAGAACAGTGGAGGTCAAAGGGAAAATGGGAGTAGACATGTGGGAGGTTTTGTTAATGATGGACTAAGA
>NW_008327895.1:0-1717 GCF_000622305.1 Nannospalax galili
ACAGTATCCAAATGTCCCATAGAAACAAACCATTGACCCTCTCTCCAGGACGGAGTTTTCTCCCCAACCCAAAATCACCCAGTTTTATGTGACCCTGCCCATCCAGCAGGATGTTCTCAGGTTTCAGGTCATGGTGGGCAATCCCGTTCTGGTGGCAAAACAGAATTGCCCAGGCCAACTCTAGGAAGAGTCTGCGGGCCTCCTCCTCCTCCACATGCCCAAGCTTCTCTACATAGTGCTTCAGCTCTCCCCCGCCGGCATATTCCAGTACCAAGTACACATTTTCTACCGTGTCAATGACCCGATACAGTTTAATAATATTCGGATGCTGGAAATTTTTCATAATTTCAATCTCTTGCCTTATCATGGAACCATCGATTTCGGTCTTTTTCTGCACTTTCACTTCCACTTCGGTGGCAATGAGGCGATGGTAGCCGAATTTCACATACCCAAAATTGCCTTTGCCCAGTGTCACTGTGTTGGGAGCCGGAGGCTCAGCCATTTCTCAAAACTGCTGACAGAGTGGCGCCCAATGTCGCCTGGATATTGGGGATACTGTGGACAACGTGAGGGACAGCAAAAAAAGAAGGGGTGCGCATCCGCTCAAATAGTTTGGAGACGTGGCCGTAGCCTGCCGCGACTGAGCCGATGGTAAGTTGAGCTGTCCGAATCATGGGGCACGAATTGAGACAGCATCAGATTTATGTGAAGCAATTGGGGGATGCTTTAAAGGCAAGAGGAGTAAAAGTTAAGTCTGCAGATTTTTTTCATTTCTTTGATTTTATAAAAGACATCTGCCCATGGTTTCTCCAAGACGGGGTCATAGATGTAAAAAAATGAAAAGAAGTGGGAGATGCATTACAAGATTTTTATACAGTGTTTGTACCTGGAAAGGTTCCTGTTACTGCTTTTTCTTATTGGAATTTAATAAAAGAATTAATAGATAAGAGAGATGAACATGAACCAGTGGTGGCAGCGATTGCCCAAGCTGAAGAGATTTTTAAAAGTAGTTCCAAGCCAGAGTTGAGGGAAATTCCCACGGACGAGCCTAACTTAATCATTCTTGATAGTGAAGATGAGGATTCTTCTAAAAATATGAAAAAGGAGCCCTCAGAGTCAATTAAAGGGAAGGGAAATCAAGAGGCTACCCAAAAGTCTAAAAAGGAGCATATTCGTATTTATCCTCTTTTACCAGAAGCTGCCTGTCTAGCCTCAGATACAGATGGTGCAGAGTCTGAGAGGGAGGGGTTGATTTGTAAAACTGAGACTAGGTCACCAAATGGCCACAAGAAGCAAGAATGTGACCACCCTCCTTCTTTCGGTGTGCCATCTGCTCCAACTATAATGGCAGCAATAGATCCGAGGTCAGAATTGAAGGAACAGATAGCACAATTGCAGGAACAAATTAAACTAGAGGAATTGCATTAATCATTAATACTTAAATTGCAGAAACTCAAGACAGGTGGGGAGACAGTTGGAGACAGGGATAAAGTTCACCGAGCCCCCAGGGGGCCCAGCCTCCATTCATACAAAGAGAACTTTAATGAACCTGATAAACTTCCCTCCTACATGGAGGCCTTCCCTGTGACAGAAACAACCGATGACCAAGGGCAAGCATGGTGACATCATACAGGTTTTGATTTTCAGCTAATTAAAGAATCAAAAACTGCCATGTCGCAGTATGGAGCTACAGCCCCATATACATTAGCAATTTTAG
>NW_008327895.1:5007-8924 GCF_000622305.1 Nannospalax galili
ATGATGAATGGGTTAAAATAAAAATTAAGAAAGAAATAAAAGTATTCCTGGAATTAAATGAAAAGGACAATACAGCACAACAATACCTCTGGGACATGCTGAAAGCTGTCCTTAGAGGGAAGTTTACAGCTCTAAGTGCCTACATCGAAAAATCAGAAAGAACACAAATAAATGACAACATTGCAATTCAACACACTTCAAAAGCAACAGCAAAAGAAACCCAAACCCAGCAGACAAGAAGAAATAACAATAATCAAGTCAGAAATTAATGAAATTGAAACAAAGAAAACAATACAAAGAATCAACGAATCCAAGAGCTGGTTCTTTGTGAAGATAAACAAGATTGATAGACCGCTAGCCCAGTTAACCAAAAGAAAGAAAGAGCACCTCCAAATCAACAAGATCAGAGATGAAAGGGGAAACATCACAACAGACAACAGAAATATAAAGAACATTATAATGGAATACTTTAAAAATCTATATGCATTACAAAATCAGAGATACCGCAAATAAACTGTGTGTCTGTATGTTTCCAGGTCATAGGCAAACAAGTGGAAATCATACCCAAAGGCAGGGGTGGAAGAAGTACCCAGGATCAGAGCTGACAGGGAAGAAAGAGAAAGCAGAAGAAAACGGGGCAGCAGAACAGAGATCCTATTTGAAAGGATAAAATGCCGACACACCTTTAGCTGAAGAACCAATAAACAAGGGAAGGCACTGATTGACTGTAATAAAATTAGAAACAAAAAAGCTCTTACTACAGTGGGTGTCTCTGACATCCGGAGGATCATCAGGGACTATTTAGAGACTTTACACTTCTCTGACCTGAAAAGTTTGAAGTAAATAAATTTCTAGACACATATGACATACCAAAATTGAACCAAGAAGATACAAGAGTCAGAAAAATCAATCAGGAAGATTGAAAGAGTGAAAAATAAAAAATAGTGTAAGAAAGAATACCCAAGACCAAAGAGGGTCATGGTGGGTTTACGCAAGAACGCAGGGAAGGTAAGATATACAAATTCATGGAAAAAAATACTGCGTTTTGTGGGGTGGAGAGATGACTCCAAGGTTAAGCACCCTGGCTGCTCGTGCAGAGGACATGGGCTCCATTCCCAGCACCCACTTGGGGGCCAGCAGCCATCCAGACCTCTAGTTGCAGGGCATTTGATGGTTTCTCCTGTCCTACCTGGGCATTGTATGACTGGAGTGCACTTACATAGGTGCAGGCAATACATCACGTGCATAAAAAATAAAAATAATAAATATTTTTAAAATACTGCACATAAGGCAAAGCAAGGAGAAGTGTCATGTCTCCCCTAGAGAAGAAAGTTTTTCATTTTCTGGGATGAATGTAATTTGCCATCACTGTGTTACATGCGATAATCTAGTCCCCAAAGGACAAATACCACATAGGATCCCTTTTGTGTGGAATCTGGGAGGAGGAGGGAACTGAAAGGATGAGGGGCCCATGAGAGGATTGAAGGGAATTGGGGTGGGTAGAGAGTATTAGAACAGAGCAGGCATTCATGATCAAAGGACATGCATGTATGAGGATGTCACAATAAAATCCCTTACTCTATATATTAATACACCTGGAAATTTTAAAATAAGAAATCAAAATTTAAAAACAAAGGAACATGAGACTCAAAACAAAAAGTGTGATAACTCACTGTCGAAGTCAGCCAGATGATCGAAGTCCGAAGTTCAACCAATCACCGACGTCCAAGTCCAAAGAATCACCAGCCTTCAAGTCCAATCGTTCGTCAATATCCAAGTCCAACCGATCTCCAACCTCCAAGTCCTACCAACCACCAACCTCCACCAAAGCTCTCTGCACTATAAGGACAAGGAAACAGCCCCAGGCAGTGCATTATATACAGCTGTCTTTAATTCTTCACAGTGGCTCCGTGAAGGGTAGGGACACTCAATGCCCTTTTGGGGGGCACCGGAAAGATGGAAGCACATACAGTGTTGTTATGCAAATTGCCCCTCTGGGATGACTGCCGCTCCAGCATTAAATATGTTGCCATAACCTCATCAAATTCTTTCTGTTTTAAAGAGTCTTTGATTTCTTGAGGCCTATAGCCCATGACGCACATATCTATGAGAATCGAAAGGTCTGATTGGTGGGGGAGTTGTTCTGTTGTGCAAACTATTGTGGAAGAAGGCTCTACATCATGGTTCAGCCATGAGTGCTGCATTAATTGGATGATCGTGGGCCTCATTCTGGGAGTAACACTCAGCAACTGGGCAAGGAGATTTTTCAGGTGTGGGGAGAGCTGCAACGGCATGGTGTAGTAAGAAGCTAAGATGTTCCGCTTGGTTCTGTAGTTCTCTGTGTCTCCGAATGGGAGCGATGAAATACAGCACCACTCCCAGGCTCCAGATATCAGCAGCCAGCCCATCATACTGTTGCAAAGTAAAGACCTCTGGGGCACAGTAGCCAAATGTCCCATAGTAACCCTTGACCCTCTCTCCAGGGTGGAGTTTTCTCCCCAACCCAAAATCACCCAGCTTTATATGACCCTGCCCATCCAGCAGGATGTTCTCAGGTTTCAGGTCATGGTGGGCAATCCCATTCTGGTGGCAAAACAGAATTGCCCAGGCCAACTCTAGGAAGAGTCTACGGGTCTCCTCCTCCACATGCCCAAGCTTCTCCACATAGCTCTTCAGCTCTCCCCCGCCGGCATACTCCAGTACCAAGTACACATTTTCTACCGTGTTAATGACCTGATACAGTTTGATAATATTCGGATGTTGGAGCATTTTCATAATTTCAGTCTCTTGCCTTATCAGGGAGCCATCGATTTTGCTCTTTTTCAGCACTTTCACTGCCACTTTGGTGGCAGTGAGGCGATGGTAGCCGAGTTTCACATGCCTCACATTCTGATAGAAAAAAAGAAAACCTTTAAAACATTGTAGTTGAGAAGGAAAGCATAATTTTTGTTCAACTCCAACACATGTTTAGACCTTAGACGCATGGTAAAGTTCTGAGCCTGTCCAGAGTTCAGAGTCCTTAGAGCTGAGAGGAGGCTTCGTGGAGATTTCAAGAGACTCAAAAGATGTAGAATGCAAATGACTTGGGAATACTTTAACATTTTAAAAGTAAAATACTTTCAATTAGGGAAGACTACACATTTCACTCATGTTTCCCAGAGAAGTCAGGATCCATGTGTCTGCTGATTCACAGTGTTAGCAGGGCAGCCTTCTCACTCTAATACGGCACTTTGCTGTCAGGCCTCATTTGGGGAAGACAACTCATGTCAAATCCTTTCCTCAAGTAATGCATAACATCGTGATAATGAACCTCATACATATCCCTTTAATCTCCTAAGATCCTACATCAATACATTTGCAGGCCTCTCTCCGACCCGAAGGCTTCTCTCTCTGGGGTAAGTCTATCCGGCCTTCCGTGCCTTGACTCCCCCAGCCTCACTCACCCTCCCATCTCCCCCGCCTCTCTCTCCTCCTAGCCTGGGTCCCTGTGATCAGAGGCGGCGCCCAGATGGCGGCACTGGTGCGATCGGAGGCGGCGCCACGGCGATCAGCACCACGTGAATGGAGAGCGGCCGCAGGTGGCGCCCGTCTGAGCGGAGGAGCGCACGCCCGGAGACAGCACCAGGGTAGTGGACAGGCGGCCGCCGCAGCTGGAGGCGGCTGCACTCAGCATGTGTGAAGTCTTTGGTCTAATTTTCTAGCACCAAAGAGTATAATAATAAACTTGAGTGTTGTCCATTATGAATGATTTCTTGGCTCTTTCACAGTGGGGCAGGAGTCGTGGGATGTACCACAGATAAGGCGCTTAGCAGCAGCCGTTAACATTACAGCCTGAACCAAGATTAATGTTCACTCCCACCAGCAGTGCATAGGCTGTATGACCAAGGGGAGCTCTCAGAATCCAGTCCTGGGTTTGA
>NW_008327896.1:0-609 GCF_000622305.1 Nannospalax galili
GTAAAATTATTTTATCAGGGTCTTTCCCAAAAACATGAAGAGTCCGTAAACAGCCTTTCTGAATTAAAAGAATTATCATAAAATAATAAGGAGTTTTTTTTATTAAGATGATAGGAGAGGTGAATAAATTCTAATGGACAATTAGGCTCTTGAAATATAATAGCTAATGGTTGTTCTATATTTGGAATTATAAGAATCTGAATATCCTTTTGAGGATTAACTCTATTTACTCTTTTTGATGAAGGGCTTTATTTACCAGTGTTATGGCTTGTTTAGCATCTGTACTTAAATGCCTAAGAGAGGATCTGAGTCCCCTTCTAATAAACAGAAAAGAGGACTTAATTGTATGGTAGTAAGATGAAGAGAAGGCCTACACCAGTTTAAGCGTCCCATAAATTGTTGTAATTGATTTAAAGTACAAGGATCTGGCAACTCTATTTTTGGGGTGGTAGGGTATAATTGATTATCTAAGAGATGACATATACCAAATAAGTGTAAGGCCCATGTTTTTGATTTTTTTCTGAGGAAATATAAAGTCCATATTTTGTTAAAATAGTCGTTTAGTAAGCATAACTTCTAAAAGTTGAATAGAAGGGTGACTAAGGAGAA
>NW_008327897.1:0-349 GCF_000622305.1 Nannospalax galili
TGACTTTGGAACCTTTTTTCTTTGAAAAAAATTTTTTTATTTTATATTTTATTGTGTTTATGTGTATTTCATATAGGACATCCTAATTATCTTTATACTCCCCTCCCATTGGCACCCTTCCATAGCTCCCCCAACCCCAAACTGGATTTCATGCATTCTGTCATTGCTGTTAAGGTCAAGTTATTGTTCCCAAATGTCCCTCTGTGCAAGTTCATCCACTGAGGTCTACTCAGCCTATCTAAAGTCCCCCCTTTTATGATGACCAACTGTACCTAACCCAGCAGTAATCAGCTGCCAATTGTTCTTCAGCTAAGATTGGGTCCTGCTGCCCATTTTCACAGTCCTGTGC
>NW_008327898.1:0-391 GCF_000622305.1 Nannospalax galili
AAATGTGCTGAGATGCACTCATAGCTATTTTGAAATATGTTCAGCCCACAGTCTACAGGCTAATCACACGTGTTACTAAAACATTTATTGATGCCCTCTATAGACTCACTGCAAACGCCCCCTTTGGATGATCAGTCTATGCCCAATCCTATGGAATGCCTTGATGTGGCAGACGGCGATCAGTCCTGCATCTTGTCGCATTTCTGCAGTTCCTGTGAGTCATCCATTGGACTCCTACCCACGGAGATACTACACACACCTGCATCTCTTTCTTGTGATTCGAGCTTTGCCAAAAACATAATGCATTTCCAGGCTGGCTCATTCCATTCTCACTAGGTATTTAAAGCCGAAATTCTATCCCATCTGTCAAGCATTTCTGATTTGCAGTTTG
>NW_008327899.1:0-527 GCF_000622305.1 Nannospalax galili
TTTCTCCTATCTGGCACTGTTTCTTGAAACGTAGCCTTCACCTATGCTCACGGACTCATGGAGATATTGTATGTGTAATTTTTCAGTAGGTTTTTCTAAAAATACCATTCCCTCTGTTTTTTTTAATACTAGTTAGGCACTAATTATCTCTCCTCTTTCTCCCCCCATCATACCCTCCCTCCCAGCCCTCCCCATTTAAAGTGTCCCCATTTTCCCCATTTCTCCCCTGATACTTTGTCTGCTGTGGTCCCACCTGTCTAGTGCTCCTTCTTCCCCTTTATCCCCATAGTTCCTTGTATAGCCCTCCTGCTCCCCTTCCCACTTAACCACCCACTGTTTTTGCACGTTTTTCCCTTAGTAAGAATGCCTGTGTCCTACTGTTCTCTCTCAGGTTCCTTCTTTCTCTTTACCTTTTTGGCTCCCTTCCATTTCCTTGTTTCCTACAGTTACATGAGGCCATGCACTCACTTGTAAGAATTTGGTGCTAGGATCCACAAATGAGGGAGAACATACATCATTTATTTTTC
>NW_008327900.1:0-353 GCF_000622305.1 Nannospalax galili
TTTCATGTATTTTGTCACAGCAGAGGAATTTCACCTGCACATTAAAGCCTGGGAATTTATCAATGGTCATTTGTTTCCTTACGTATATTTGAAAGTACACATGCATGCAAGCACTCCTTTCCATTATCTTAGTCCTAACCTTTACCCAGCGTCTCACATGTTTACACTTTTCTTTCAGTGTAAAGGAAAATCCAAATCCATGTGTTCACTTGACCCACAAAAAGATGGGGGATAGATGCAAAGAAAAATATTGACTTTTTATACATCAATACTCATTAATTAGGATTACAGTGACATTGCCGCAGAACTTTCATTATATTTATCATAATGTCTCAAATACATCAAACAATCTC
>NW_008327901.1:0-1095 GCF_000622305.1 Nannospalax galili
CATACTTCAGAGAGAGGAAGGAATTGAGCTGGAACTGATCTGGAAGCCTCCCCCCTGAAGACCAGCTCCCATAATATCAGAAGATACTATGCAAACAACCACGGAAAAAAATCAATCTATGCTTCCATCCAGCTTTAAAGTCTATGAACCACAATGACCAACCCAGGGAATAATCCCCCTGCTGCAGTAGTGGTACTTTTATCTTGAGTGTAATCAAGAGCTGCCTAATTGGATGTAAGGCCTGATCAATGGGAGGGAACTCACGTGTCTTACTGTAAAGATAATCAAATACACAAAACTGGAGAGATCATAGATCCTGAGAAAAACCCACTTTTTTCACATCCCTAGACCTATGTAATTTCTTACTATGTTCTAAAAACATGTCCTTATGTTTACAGACAAGTGAACCTCTCAGCACTCGTCAAAGAACCTTCTTTTTGCAACAGATGGAGAATATTATAAAATTCCACCACTGGTTAAACACCGAGGGTAAGTGTCTGTGACGTGCCCAACCCTAAGTAACACATCTATGATGCAACATCTACACCTAAGGCTCAGGAAACATAGTGGAACAGGGAGCAGAAAGAATTTAATGCATCTCCCACTGGTGAAGCTTCCTCATGTAACAGACGGTGATTAACCCAGAATGCCACAACTGGCCAAAATGTACCAAATAAGAGACTTCAGAGCACGTGACCCTGGAAAGGACACCCATATCAAACCTCTGCCACCCAAGACTCAGTGATCATTGCAGAGAAGTGGGTGAAAATACTGTAAGGGCCAGAGGCAGTGAGTGATCACAAGGAAAGAGTTTTCCAGACAGCAGGAAGTCGCTCATATGAACTTACAGCAATGGTAACCCATGCAAGCTCAAGCCAGACAAAATCCCAGCAGACAAATGCGGGAGGGGTAAGAATCCCCAACCTTAGCTGAGGAACTACTGGTAACTGATAACTACTGGGAGAGGGAGACTTGGTTTTCTTTAAGTGTATCGTGCTACACAGGTTAACCAGGCTCCAATGGACAGACTCACACTGAAGGACATTTGCGGATACAAACTTGACTCAATAGACCTTAATATATACGACAGAGCAC
>NW_008327902.1:0-386 GCF_000622305.1 Nannospalax galili
ATGGTTAGGTTTAGGGTGAGGGGTATGTTTAGTGTTAGTATTACACTTAGCATCAGGTTTAGTGCTAAACTTAGTGTTAGGGTTAAGACTAGGGCTATGTTTAAGGTTGGGGTTAGATTAGAGTTAGGGATAGGGTTAGGGTTACAGCTAGGGCTACTGTTAGCTTTAACTGTAGGGTTAGTTTTACTTTTAGAATTAGGGTTGTTTTTTGTCTAAGCTAGGTTTTGGGCTAAAAGTTAGGTAGATGGTTAGGGTTACAGTTAGGGTTAAGTGCAGGGTTAGACATAGGTTTAAAATTAGGCTTAGTGTTAGGGCTTGCATTAGGATTGATTTATGGATAAGTTCATGGTTAGGATTAGGTTTAGTGTTAGGGCTAAACCTAGGTT
>NW_008327903.1:0-333 GCF_000622305.1 Nannospalax galili
ATGAAGTGATCCTTCACCAATTCAAACTTAAAATTTGAAACCTAAAAAATAAAATTTTTATTTATGCTTCAAGAACCACACACAAATTCAGTATATTTTATGATATCCATCACCAACCCCCTCCCCGCACCCCCTGCTAGACCCTCCCACCATGTTTCCCTCCTGGTTTCATGTTTTCTTTTCTTTAACCCACTGAGTCCAATTAGTGCTGCTGGTATGCCCATGGATGTAGGGCCAGCTACTGAGGCATGGGAAGTCTGCCAGGGGCCACATCCCTGAAGCAAGCTGCCTCTCCTCCCATGTCAGCTGTTAACTGCCCGCAGTGCCTCAGCT
>NW_008327904.1:0-666 GCF_000622305.1 Nannospalax galili
ATTCCAATGTTTCATGTTCCATATCAATGCTCCAATGGGCCAACACTATGGTCCCATGTGCTATTATTTTGCTCCAAAGTGCCATAACAATGTAACAATATTTGTTCCCAATGTACATTGGGTAATTATAATTATCCATTGTGTCGTCACCATGCTCAATATGCAAACATGATTTTCAATGACCCCTCACTATCGCCCAATGTAACATCAAAATCCTCCAATGCATCATCACAATGCTTCACTGTGACATCACCATGGTCCAATGGGTCACCACAATGCTCAATGAGACATCACAATGCTGACTGTCCCCTCACAGGGGCCCTAATGTGTCATCACAATATTCCAATTTGGTATTACAATGCTCTGTGTGCAAATATAATGCCCCAATGTGTCATCACAATATTTCAATTTGGTATTACAGTTTTTCATGTGCCATCAAAATGCTCCAATGTGTCATCACAAAGCTCCAATGTGACATCACAATGCACCATTGTGTCATTACAATGATCCATTTTGTCATCACCATGCTCAATATGCAAACACAGTGTTCAATCGCCCCTCACAATCTCCCAATATTATATCACAATACTCCAATGTAATATCACAATGTGCTGAGACATCACAATGCGCCATTGTGTCATTACAAAGGTCCCTTGTGCCATCACC
>NW_008327905.1:0-308 GCF_000622305.1 Nannospalax galili
GGGGTGGAGCTGCCCACCATATGGAGAGTGAGCAGATGGAGAGTTAGTAGCGGCCATGTTGAAACTCTGGAAGGGATCTGGGAATGGTGGGGCATCCCATGGGGCACGGCACAGGGCCTGATTGGCACTGGGGTTAAGAGAAGCTGTTTCTTTGTAAGTCACCCCCTTCCCAAATGTCATGTAAATTACACAAAACCCAATAGAAATGTTTTATGCTGGTTTTGTTGATCTGCATCAGGACCTAGAGACCCCAATCACTGAGGGCCAGTCTCCCAGAGGGTTGAAAGGGAAAAACTAGTGAAACAAAT
>NW_008327906.1:0-706 GCF_000622305.1 Nannospalax galili
ATGGCTCAGTAGTTAAGAGCACTGGTTGCTCTTGCAGAGGACCCAGGTTCAGTTCCCACCACCAATATGACAGCTAACAACTGTCAGCAACTCCAGTTCTAGGGAATCCAACACCTTCCTCTAACCTCCCTGGGCATTGCACACACATGGTGCACTTACATACATGCAAGCAAAAAATATACACATAAAATAAATCCAAGAAAAATGTTTTGATAGGCTTTAGAAAAGATCCAATTTTTCAGTTTCCACATATGAATGAGAACACCTGAAGTTTGGCTTTCTGTGCCTAGCTCTTTTCACTTCACACGATGTCTTCCAGTTCCAGCCACTTTGCCATAAATGGCAGAATTTCAGGTTTGTGGATATAATATTCCCTGTGTATATGTATCCAATCGTTTGTCTTGGCTGTTCTGAATAGTACTGGAATAAAAAGGGGGGGCTGTTGTCTCCAGCATACTGACTTCCTTTCCTTTAGTTACTGCTGGATTGTGTGTAGTTTTAATTTTAGCTTTCTTGGGAGCCTCAATACTGCGTCTCTTAATGGCTCTACTTGTCAGAGTCTGCCTGTATAACTGAATTATTTCAATCTCATAGTCACACTTAAATGGATGAAGAGCTGCTTTTTAAATTTTTCATTGAATTTTTATGTATTTCATACAGAAAATCATCTTTATACCCTCTTCACCTTTGGCACTCTCTCATAGCC
>NW_008327907.1:0-299 GCF_000622305.1 Nannospalax galili
CAGAACCCTAGCCCTAAACCTAACCCTAATATTACCCTAAAACTATCTGTATCCTAACATTAAACTTTGACTTAATCCTAAACCTAACCTAGCCATATCCATAAACCTAAACCAAAACCTACTCTTAACACTAACGCTAATCTTAATCTTAAAACTGCCCATAGACTGAATTCTGATCCTAGTGCTACTTTAACCCTATTCCAAAGTCCAAACCTAACCCTAACCCAAGAACAAAACCTAACCTGAAAGATAATCCAAACATGTAACTTCAGCCTAATCCTAAAAATAACCATAGCCCT
>NW_008327908.1:0-371 GCF_000622305.1 Nannospalax galili
GTGAAAATCCTGATATTGGGAAGAATAGCACATAGAGAGGCAAGAGGAATTTTCTTTCTTCACATCCTGCTCTAGAGAACACGTTAAATGTTTACATTACACTGTATAAAAATCGTAGGGTCACTATCACTGACCACCTCTCGAAATGGGAAACCGGCTACGAAACACTACACAATGTGTCAAGGCCAGTGAGGGGCAGCAGGACGGGCCTGGGTCAATGTGCAAACTTTCTACTTCTCCTGTTCACATGAAAGCTACAGATAGGTAGATCTCAGTCTGGTTGTCACAGCATGGCTGGCATTATATCATGGGGAGCCCCGGATCTCAGTCTCTGGTGCTAAGTTGAGGGTGGCAGGTCCTTGGCCAAATGG
>NW_008327909.1:0-627 GCF_000622305.1 Nannospalax galili
AATGTTTTGGATTGGAGGTAACAGCCTCTATCAGGAATTTCTAACTACTTCAAGGACTGTCAAACGTCATGAGCTGAACACTTAAATTTGTACTTCTCCTGACACACATGTACTAATTTCTAAGGCCACATACACATGAACTACAAAGAAAATGAGTGACATTCATCTTCAACTATATCATGAACTACTATAAAATTACACTCATGTTTTTAAGAAAGCCATAAATGTCCATACATTAATCAACAATAACACTGATGATAGATTCATCAAAACTGCCCAAGTGCTAAAGGTGAGAGACCTTATGTGAAGTGTAGGCAACAGACTAGGACTTTTAGAACAAGCTGAATTCACTACAAATAAAAAAAATAAATCTGGGCTGGGGAGATGGCTCAGCGATTAAGAGCACTGACTGCTCTTGCAGAGGATCTGCGTTCGATTCCCAGCACCCTCATGGCAGCTACTATCCGTCCTCAAGTCCAATTCCAAAGGAATCCAAAACCCTCTTCTGACCTCCATGGCATTTCACAACATGGGTACACTCACATGTATGCAGGCAGTACACTCATACACATAAAATAAAAATAATGAAATATCTTTTTAAAGATAATTCTGAGGAAAGCATGCCTA
>NW_008327910.1:0-601 GCF_000622305.1 Nannospalax galili
CTCCATCTTGTCAGTCTTAAGTCTCTGTTCCTAGAAACTGTAAGTTTCCTTGGCCCCATACTGCGGGCTAAGATTAGGCAAGCTGGGACATACCTTGCTTTATCTGAGTCTGACAGAAACCACCTGAAATTCCTGACCATAAAAGGGCATCCAGAGGCCGATAGGGGCACCCTACCATAAAAGGAAAAAGTGAGGCATTCCACGCTGCTGACTATGACTATAACCAATGAAATACTCCCCCCAACAAGGAATTCAGAGTTATCCAATCAATTAAAAGTTTGCCAAGTTTGCGTGGGCTTTTTCAAGAGTACCCAATAAACCCTGCCCCCATTGTTGGTCAGGGCCAGACTCCATTCTTTGGCTCCTGGAGTCTGTGTCCAACTGGTCATTCAAGAATTGGAATGCTTTTCAATAAAATTTTTCTAAATTTCAAATTTTTGGTGAGTGGTCTCCAATCATTCCTGAGCCTCGGACCCAACAGCTCCATGGCTTTCTTTCTGATAGGTAAAAAGTTATGGGTGGAGAGTGAGCAAATGGAGGATGAGGCACGGAGGCACAGCTAAAACTCCATCAAAATAAGGTTTATTAGCAAAGGAACACA
>NW_008327911.1:0-750 GCF_000622305.1 Nannospalax galili
AAATAAAATAAAATAAAACTTCACAAGACGATGTGATGAGGCACACCTGTATTTCCAGCACCTGCGAGATAGAGACAGGAAGATTGTGAATTCCAGGCCAGCCTAGGCTTTATAGCAAGTTTGAGTCTAGCCTGGGCTACATAGTTATACCTTGTTTCAAAAACAAATCAAAACAAAACAACTTTTGTGTGTTGAAGGAAAATACCAAGAGAACAAAGGTACCTACAAGCTGAGCATGACGGCTCCTGCAGTTCTAGCACTCTAGAGGGTGAGGCAGGTGGATTGCTCTGAGTTCCAGCTTAGCCTGATCTACATAGCCAGTTCCAGTCCAGCCTGGACTACAGAGTGAGGCTGTGTCAAAGAACAAACAAACAAACAAAAAAGACACCCTACAGAATGTAAAAATATTTTAAATTCATATATTGGGTGATTAGTGATTAACATCAAGAATATATTTTTAATATTTTATTGTAGTGTGTGTGTGTGTGTGTGTGTGTGTGTGTGTGTGAAAGTTGGAAGAAAACAGAAAACTTGAAGGAGTTTTTTTCTCCTTCCATCATGTGGGTCCTGGGGATTGTACTCAGGTTGTTGGACTTAGCAATAAGCACCTTTATCCATCTCACTGATATTAGGATATATTTTTAAAATATATAACAAAGAGCTGGAGAGGTGGCTCAGTGATTAATAGCCCTTACTGCATTTGCAGAGTTCCCAAGTTCAATTCCCAGCATTCACATGGCAGGTAACAAC
>NW_008327912.1:0-584 GCF_000622305.1 Nannospalax galili
ACCTCTGTGTGACTCAATGGGAACTGTGGAGAATTGTGCTAGGCCCCCTTACTTCTTTCGGTGCCGTAGGGTTTCACAGGCAGAACCAATATGTCTTCACAATGCAGCGGACTCCACCCTCTCCTAGAGACCACATCTCATTCTGGATGCCAAGGAGCTAGAAAAAGGTGACACTAGGCGGGATTGAGGAAAGAACAATCCTCAGACTGTTCCTTAGACTCTCAACCAGACCAAGAACTGGGGAAGAGAATTAGATGATTATCTTATTAATTTAATTGTTAAAAACTCAATAGAAAGCAGGGTATGGTATACATACTTACCATCCCAGGACTCAGGAGGCTGGGGAAAGAGGACTGTGAGTTCCTAGCCAGTTTGGAATATTCAGATCCTTTCTTTTTTATTTTATTATTTTTATTTTGTGTGTATGAGTGTGTTGCCTGCGTGTATGTAAGGGCAAGTGCACCCGTGTCATGCAATGCCCACAGAGGTCAGAAGAGCAAGTCAGATCCCCTGGAACTGGAGTTACCGACAGCTGTAAGCCACCATGTGGGTGCTAGGAACCAAACCAGGGTCCTCAGCAAGAG
>NW_008327913.1:0-727 GCF_000622305.1 Nannospalax galili
TCAGAGCAAGTTATTTGAATAACTACTGAAAAAGAATACAAGATTGACTTGAAGTAAAAATGAAAACCCATCTTAACTGAGTAATAAATTCAAATGGTTTTCCATAAAATACTCTCAATAAGAAAATTTACAGTGCTTCCATCCTGATCTTTTTGTTACAGACTCAGTGAAGCATCCTTAGAGTGAAATTAATGGCTGAATATGTTAAATGTAAGGAAGGCATAACAATTGATCATCTAAGGGGAAACTTAATGAGTTGTTACGATTTTCAGCTCTAAGTATCATCAATCAGCTATTTACCTTGTTTTTAAACAAATGCACAAAACCCAAAAAGCTTAATTAATGAATAATTAGGGCTGTAGAATGCCCGTAGTTTTTACAAAAGACCATTTTATTTTATTTTTTATTTTTGGTCTTTTTGAGACAGGGCTTCCCTGTAGCCCCAGCTGTCCTGGAACTCACTATGTAGACCAGGCTGGCCTTGAACTCACAGAGATCCACCTGCCTCTGCCTCCCGAATGCTGGGATTAAAGGTGTGTGCCACCACATGCTCAGTGATAAAATGCTTGTTTAGCATGTATGAGGCCCTGGGTTTGATCCCTAACACTGCTACCCCCACCCCCAGAAGACTCAAATCACTAACTTAACATGTAGTAAAAGCATCCAAATGTCAGACCTCTGATAGATATAGCATAAGAATGAAGATTTTCCCTTAATAATTTAAAAT
>NW_008327914.1:0-361 GCF_000622305.1 Nannospalax galili
CTGAACTATTATTCTGCTATATTATTTTAACAAGTATACTGATTAAAAAATATTTGAATTACAGGTTTGTTTTTTATTATATACTTAAATATTTTATTAAATGATACATTTAGATCATCAGATGTGAATGGAAGGGCCTTCTTCAGTATATAACAGTCTTTATTGTTATTTACTTTATGTATGTATGTGAGGGTTTGTGTGTGTGCATGTTTGTGTGTGTGACAGGGGAAGAAAGAGAGAGAGAGACAGAGAGAGAGAGAGAGAGGAGGCTATATGACTGTGCCTTTCTACCTATTTTCATCTTTGTTCATTTCTGGAGACTTGGCATCCACCACTGCATAACCAGACAAGCTGGCACACA
>NW_008327915.1:0-792 GCF_000622305.1 Nannospalax galili
AAAATAGTAAAATATAGTAAATAAAATATTTTTTAAAACTTCTAAGCCTGGTACCAGTGACATACTTCTTCCAGCGAAACCAAACCTTTTAAGATTCCCCAAAGCAGTGCCACCAACTGAAAACAAAAACTCCAAATACTTGGAGCCTGTTGGGGACATTCTCATTCAAACCACAACAGTGGCTGAAGAACTGTCCTTCAAATGCATAAGAGTTGTCCGAAGATAGCGTCACAGCAAGGCTCATATCCCCAAGTTCTTCAAACATATTCATATAAGGATCTTCCCAAAGGTTCAAACCAGGTTCAGTGTCAAATATTAAACATCAAACAATTTAGAGCATGTTGTATCATATAGTGTACATTTTATGATAGCATGCACATCAGCCTGAAACTCTTGAAGAGATTTTCTTCTACTCTTTTAGGAACACCCAAAACTAGTTGCTGGGCATGATGGTGCACACCTTTAATCCCAGCACTTGGAAAGCAGAAGCAGGTAGATCTCTGTGAGTTCGAGGGCAGCCTGGTCTACACAGCCAGTTCTAAGCAAGCTCGGACTACAGGGAGACCCTGCCTAAAAAAGACAAAAAAAAACCTGGCCATATTTCCAGTCATTTGGTTTGTGTTTCTGATTTACATGCCAAAGAGTATTGTGCTGCCTTCAAAATCCAAACAGGTACACTCGGTGCTCTGTCTTTTGTTTGGTAGTAGGAGAATATAGGTGCAAGGGTTTACTCTAGACACTAAAAGGAATATCTCTCCATGCCCCAGACCACTATATTTGTAGAAACTTCAC
>NW_008327916.1:659-940 GCF_000622305.1 Nannospalax galili
AAATACTTTCTAAAACGATAGATTATTGTGGAAGAGGTCTTGTTCAGGCTTTTAAAAATATCATTTATGCCTGGATTAGCTGAAGATTGCTAGATTTTCACATCTGCCTCTTTTCAAAAAACACTTATTTTTATTTTCTGTGTATGAGTGTATTCCCTACATGTGTATAAGTGCACCCGTGTCGTGCAGTGCCCACAGAGATCAGAAGAGGGAATTGGATGCCCTGGAACTGGAGTTATGCATGACTGTTATCCACTATGTGGGTGCTGGGAATCGAATCC
>NW_008327917.1:0-944 GCF_000622305.1 Nannospalax galili
GTACAACGGCTGTGAAAATCCTATATAAACTTTGCCTGAAGTTGCTTCAGGATTGATAGTTCTACCCAGGTCTGCGTGTCTTGGGAGGATGGTCAACTGGCTGGCTTAATAAAGACTTTGCTTGAATTACATCTCCGTGCTCATACATATTGATTTCCTGGGAAGCCCACAGAGTCTCGGACCCTAACAGGACAAGAGAACAAAAGTTTATGTGGGGGGCTTCTGGGGGAACAAAGGACGAATGGAGGCATAGTCTCTTTGTCTGGATGGGGCAGTGTAATTCAGGGGTTGCTCCCTCGTGTCTGCATAAATCTGGTATAAAGCGAGAGTTGCCATCTCGTGTCTGGTCTCGGGTTAGTGATCCCGAGTGAGGAAGTCCAGGTTGGAAGTCCCGGCCCCCAGGTTAGCGACCCTGGGTGAAGTTCAGGTAGCCAACCCTGGCCCTAGGGTCCGAGTGACTCGGCCTTAGGAAGGCAAGCCCGATCGGCGGAGACCTGGCACCCGAGGTAGAGGAGGTTGAGCTCACCACCCTATGACAGTCCGTGTGGACGCCTTTCGGGAGAATTACCAGAAGTATCAAGGATCCTGAAGGTGAAAGTGAAAGTGGTGAGTGTGGTGCACACCAGAGTGAAAGAAGGAGTGGTACGAGCGAGTACGATCAGATGTGGTGTGTGTGCTTAGTGTCATTGTTAATTGTTATGTTATGTTGTGGTTTGTATTTATATTTCTGCGTTCTCTAGTTTAAGGCTCTCCTACCCTCCTTTCTGCCACTGAAACTCCCTGCGGGCATGGGTCGGGCAGTTAAGAGCCATTAGGGTGCCTGCCGCTGAAAGACTCCTGTGACAGGATAAGGGGGTCACAGCCACAAATCCCAGATAAATTCGCGTCCCCCACGGAAGAAAAAACTGTGCAACGACAGGCACCCGTTCACAAGCACACACACT